>NW_008623783.1:3203-35172 GCF_000691845.1 Merops nubicus
TAACTGGCTCACTTATTTAGTGCTTTCTCCTTTGCTCCATTTGTAGTTTTATTTTTGTCTTCCAGTGTTTGAGCAGATAGAAATAGTCACTTGATGTGACTTGATGGGTCTGCTGACATTACTGAGCCTCAGCAGAGATGACTCTTGCAGATTGAGGGGCAGCTCTTAAAGAACAAAACACAGTAGGAGACAGTAGTAAACAACTAGAAGGATATGTTGATCTTAGCATGCAGAAGAGTTTTTGGTCCTGAGGAGCTGCCAGGAAATCCACGAGCGTTGGTGCACAGATGTGTGTGGAAGTGATCCCTGTTGCACGTTTAGCACGATTCTTTTTCCCTTACCAAAGTGGCTTCTGAAACCAAATTGCATTTTATGGCCCTAGTGTGCATCAGTCACGCTGCTTCTCATCATGAGCAGTAAGATAAGCTTTCACTTCAGAGTCCTTTCTCCAAGATTCAGCCAAGTTAATATTTCGTGTGGTAGAAGTCCCAGATCCTTGACTTTTTAGGAATATGTATGAAATTCAGCCTGAAGTGTTAAAGTGAGAACTGCTTTATCCATATTATTTACATTCTTGCTTGTTCACCTAAGAGCCTAATCCTCTTTGAGATTCAGTGGTCTTCTAAATGCTCAGGGCTGGTGCTTTGAATAGGATTTGCAGCAGTATAATGATTTTGGTAAAAGGTTTGTTTGGCTTTTTTTTAATCAAAATAGCAGCACTAGTGCATTCCCTAAAGCTGGCAGGCATTGTGATATACAGATACTTAATCCATTTACATAGCACCCGCATAGCTTTCCCATTTCAGAAACCCACAGCAGTCAAAATGGAAATGCAAAAATCCTGGTAAGACACCTGTTCATTCAGCAACAAATAGATGTGGAAAAATAACCCTGAACATGCTTGATGCTCTAAGCTGTGTCATCCTCACACCGTCAGGTACTGGATTATTTTGAACCATCTAGTATATTGCTTCTGTAAATAAGAGAAATGTTTTTCTACTTCTCAAAGTGGGACTATTCTGTTAGGAGAAGGGAGAGTGAAGACTGTACTGATTTAACCCCTTCCTCTTTGTTGTTCAAAGCAGTGCAGCATCTTCCAAGTGCAAGTTAATAGTCAAAGTTTGACAAGTGCACTCCAATTCACAAGCCATTGCTTAGACACGTGTTGGTGGTGCTACTCCTGGTATGTACTTTCCTATTGCAGCACACAAAAATGAGGCAGTGAGTGGCCCTGGCAGAGCTCCTGAGAGCACCAGCTCCAGTGGCACCAACCTGGTAATAGCTAAACTGGGCTGGGCTAAACTGCTTGGGACCACGGGCCCCTCTGCCACCACTGTGGAGCAACGCCGTGGCACCACGAGGCCGTCACAGCCAAGTCCTTGTCTGTCTCCTCCAGTGTTCTGGTTACAGTATGGTGCCACAAAGCAAAGCTTCTAGGGCTAGCACTCTTCAGAGGGAGGAGAGCAGCTCCTGAGCTTGGGAGGGCTGAGAGGAACAGAGGGAAGTCTACTGGGAGAAAATCACTCGCACGGTACTGCAGGGGAGCTGGGTAGGAGGCTGGCTTGCACTGGGTGAAACCTCCCCACTAGCCCTACTTTAGCAGAGGTGGTTGTTAAAATGGAATTTAAATCTCCACAGATATGCGAGGAACTTCCCAGCATCACCCAAAGATGTGCAGTGACAGGGGCAGGGCTACGCTGGCCAAGCACTTGTCAGAGCTGGGACTGAGCTCCTCGGTGCTACAGAGAGACTGCTGTGGACATGAGCTCATTTCTTGAGCAGGCAGGGCTCTGCAGGGTGGGCAAAACCACCAAGAAATGCAGGAAAGCAAATAAGGTTACCCAGATAGGACAATTCTGCAAAGCACTAGATCCCCAGCTACCAGTTTCAGACAGCTATCCCTTCATGTTTTGTTCTTGCACAGGCCAGAACAGTGAAGGGTATGTCAATACTGACAGCCTCAAGAATCCAAAATAAGGAGTTAGTTGCCTCTCACTTCAAATCACAAAGATTTTGAGGGGAAAAATTACTTGGGAAAATTCTTAAAATTGTATATGCCTTTTCTTACCTTACCTCTGGATTTTGTCTTTTAAAGTACATGTTTTCAAACTTCTCACTCCAATTTTGAATGCTAGAAAATTTCTTTCTTCTCTTCCCTTCCTTCCTTCCTGTCTTTGTTATTTTTTTCTCTCTCCCTCCCTCCCTCTTGCCCTCCCTTCTCATCTTCCCACCTGCCTTCTTATTTCATATGTAATTACATGATTCAGACCAGGACAATTAAGGAATAAGATACATGATGAAACTCAAGGTAAAAGTGGAAAAAAACATCAAACTATATTCTGTAACTACAGCATATTTTAAACAAAAATAAAGAAAAAAATAGAAGCTGAAGGGACAGAGTTCAAATTCTCTGTTGGTAAAGTCCAAACTGATTTACATTTTACACGTAATATGGCTGGTTTTTACTTCTCCAGGTCACTCACCTCAGCTACAGAGATGAGGAAACTTTTCTCAAAACCCAGCCCTCTGTGTGAGTAATATTTTCACAGGCTCACCACCCCCTTCCTCCTTTTTCAGCATCCTTTTCTCCACGGGATGACAGGATTACAGCTGTCGTGCCTGTTCGGAGTGGTGGTGCACACTCTGTCATCCATGTCATTGTAACTCTATATCTTGTTGGCAGTAAAAGAGTGACACAAATTGTTTTCCTGCCAGATAAACATTGTCTAGTAGATTTAATGCTCATAATCTAATGCGAGGAATAACATTATACAAGCAACAGCAGTCAATCTGCTTACAATTGCCCCGTATTGCTGGGGGAAAAAAAAATAGGATATTGCTGCTCCAAGCCTGTGGGAGCTCAGCCCCTTTCTGCCCAGCCCTGCACCCTCTGGGGCAGGGGCTTGGAGCAGCATGACCACACAGCTGCAAAGCCAGTGGGGCTGAAATGGAAAAGGAAAAGGAAGTGGAAATGGAAACTCAGCTCAAGGTGAAGTGAGAGTAGTTCTTGCTCAGCCAACAGCAGAATAAACCCCAGCAAATGAAAAAAAAAAAAGCAGCGTGAGTACAGCTTGTTGCACAGAATTGTGATTTATCTGCTTTTATTTTCAATAGTTCCAGTGGCATCATGATGTAGGGTTTTATAGCCTATTAAATCATGCCTGACGTTTATGGATATAGTTTAGAGTGCATGCATTATGGATAGGCAGCAGTAGCCTCTCCGTGGCTGAGCAGCAAGCAGTTTCCACTCAGCTCTTACTCCATCCTCAACGCTTTTTTGTAACTTTAGCTCAGGAACTGTCAAATACACCCCAAAGACAAAGATTTTGGCCGAGAATACAAAAAATAAACAACTTTCCTATTCCTGTTGAGTTGCAGGTCGTTCAGATTGCCCCCATCTAAAATGACTGATTTCTGTTGTCTCCCATTGCCAAATGCAGGTCCACGTCTAGAAGGTTGAACTGCAGCTTCTCCAGGCACTGCATATTCTACAATCTCTGTCAGAGTGACCTTTCCTTTCACAGGAAAGAGGTGGTCATCAGCCCGAGCTGCTGGTGATTTCACGTGTAGGGAGTGGCACAGTTAAGACCGGAAATTTGAGCTGACCCAAATATTAGCTTGGGATGTGACTGAGAAGAGGCACAGAGGTGGGTGGACCTGGATGCCAAGGCCTAACCTCATCAGGCCCCGTTCTGCGTAGGTCTCTGGTGACTACAGAGGAGCCCCAGCCCCATCCTCTTGATTTCAGCTTGAGCGATGTCCTTGGCAATGTCAATTCCAGTGGGTTTTGTACCCTTTTTGTGTGCAACGAGCAGGGGCAGTATCTGAGGATGTTTTTGCTCCTACTTAACACTGGGCATGGGTGGTGCTGAAGGACCAGACAGGGGAGCCCCCACGTCCATGCATGGTAGGACAGAGGCACTGGGCTCTGGACATGTTGCACAGTGCCTTGTGCTCCCCTCATGACCTGTGGTTCACAACGTGGGCAGTGGTGGGACAGCAGTGTCACCCCTGCTGCCTGCCTGGCACATGGTTTACTGCCCTTTCCCACCAGACAGCATCTCATTAGCATCTTTGTGGCCACTGCCTGAGGAAAGCAGAGGCTAAGTCTTGAGCTGTGACAGTCAAAAGAGATGGAGAGGGCAGCCAGGAAGGAGGAGGAGGGAGGGCAGCTTGGATGAGCCTTGTCAGCTGTAGCAGAGGGAAAGGGAAGAGCAAGGCAGTGGGTGAGGATGGAAAAGGCAATTGAGAGGAGAGAAGGACCAGGATTTTGGTTCAGAAGAGGCCTCACCAGCAATTTCAGGGGGAGAGAGTGATCAGAGGAGCAACTGGATAGGTGACCTTGACCAGAAGTGTATTCAGCCTCTCTGCTTGTTATCCAGAGGGAATATCCTGCAGCCAGGGAGATTCTTCTGTGGCAGGAGGCTGTGGCACAGAGACCTCTGTGACCAGAAGGAGGGGAGGCTTTGCTGCCTGGGGAAGACAGCTTTATATGCCAGGTCCTGAACTAAGCGCAGATTGCAGTGGTCACAGCTACCACTGCAAGAGATAAAGACACATTTCACTCTTAGATAGCATCTTACAAGCAGTAATTAAATTTTTACAACACCCATATGAGGTAAGTGCATAATTATCACTCCTATTTTAAAGCTAGGAGAGGAGAGAGGGCAAGTGGCTTGCCAAAGGCCAGGTGGTGAGTCAGTGGCGGTGCCACCATCACCAACCAGGAGCTCCCAGTTCCCAGCCCATCCCAGTGGTGGTGTGGCATGGCAGCCTCCCTGCTGAGAGACGAAAACGAGCTGATTGCTCAAGTGCTTTGATGAGAGAAGGAAGGTTAGAAATAGCCTGCGGCTGTTTCTAGAGAAAGAATCAGGGCTGAGGGAGCATTTCAGAGGAGAGGAGTGGGAAGGGGGATGTGGTGAAGCAGCTACGAAGGGAAAGGAACCAACAAACCAGAACCCAATGATGGGGGGGTGAAATGGGTCAGTAGAGAAGGTAGGTGTTCTTGAGGGAGGCCTTAGGGAGAGGAGGGGAGGCAGCAAGAAAGCAAAGAATGTTGAGAATGAGATGGGAAGGAGAAAAAAATCCAGCAAGTGTGTGCACAGCAGTGTTTGAAAGCTTTTGTGAAAGCAGGCAAAGAAATACCACTGAGCATGAGGTCTTACAGTGCCTGGGCAACTATAATCACACTATTGTCTCTTGCACAGCAGCTGGAGATCTTGGAGCCCTCTGCAGAGCAGGATAAGCATCATTACCTTTGTTTCACCAACTTAAGAACCAGGGCTTGGAGCAGCAAAGGCACTTGCCTATGGTCGTGCAGCAAGGCCAACACATTATTCTGCTTTAAACTATTGTGATAAATGCAATTTGAAGTGACAGACAGGGACACACGGTTCTCAATGGCATAGGAGAAAAAAAGAGAAGAGGTGACTGATGTCAACAGCCCAAATCTATTTTCTGTAGCTTTAGAATGCATAACACCAAGGAAAATGGCAGGTGGAGGCTGTGAGCTTTGGATCCTCTGTGCTTTAAACACTAGCAGGCAGGCACACCACTATATGCACAGGTACAAAGACATGTGCACACAACAGCCCTGCCACTAGCATTAGTGTGGCCTGGGCCTTTAAACAAGTTATGTTCTCACTTTTCCTCCTTTTGGCAGAATTAAGGTAACAATTTGTACCTACAGCTACAAAATGGAGACACATCTATACTCCAGAAGACTTTCACACCACCAAGTAGTCTTAGGTTCCCAAAGTGCTTTAAGAATGGAATGGTTTTGGTTGGAAGGGACCTACAATTGTCTGGAAGCTGCACACGAGCACCATTCTGGTGGGGTCATTTGTGGTTCTGTGCCTCAGGGCAGAAACCTCGTGTCTGACAGCCTGTGGCTGCCACACCAGAAGGAGCATCATCTGAAAAAGCAGAAGCCTAGATAATAGCTGCCAGTTTTGGTATTATTGGCACTCTCTGAAGTAGCACAGTGTTTTTAGGGCCTAAGAAAGTGAAAATGCATTTGTAAAAGTTCCTTTTCATTTCAAACACCACCTTTCTTCACCTCTTCCTTCTTTTCCTCACAAGAAATGAAGAAACAGCAGCTATTTTTACCTTAGTTTCAGGAGGGCAGAGAAACATCCTCCAGTATAAAGTGAGAGGAGAAAACCTGTGTAACACACCTGCTGAAGGGATCAGGAAAGAGCAATATAAAAGCTAAGGCTTATTTTTAGTAACACCCTTTGGGTAGTAAAGTTTTCCCCATTTATTCCAACTTCATCACCTTCTTCCTCAGCTACTCAGGAGCACCAGAGGCTCCCTCAGGCCACCTCTCTCTCCTTCCAGAGAGCAGAGGGCCGTGGCACTTCAGCTGTGTGGTGCTACCACCCTCTGGTCACCATCAACACCACAATCCTCCATCTGCAGGAGTGCCTCGAGTCCAGTCACCCACCTCACCCATCCTGCACACCAGATGGATGCTGCCTCTTGCCGTGCCCAGGAGAGAGAAGCAGTGGTCTGCACCTTCTCATCCAGCTCTACACAACACCTCTTTGGGTTTGGCTTTGGTAAAGAGGCTTACCTGAGTGAGGGATGTAAAAGTTGGCACTTCCAAGTGTATCAGTCCTCTTCTGATCTAGTGCATGTGGCCATTTGGTTCATCTCCTCATGACGATGCACCAGCTGTTTTAGACTGGTGGCTGATTCCTAGCTTGAGGATGTCTCCCATGAAATGAGACATTCCTGGGTGATATTGAGATTAAAGTGTTAAAATGGCCCTTCTGGTGGTACCCTGAGCAAGACACTTTCAGCACCTCAGCCACACAGCTGTAAAAGTGAGATGGGGCACCTTAGCTCTTGCACGTGGATGATGCTGCAGTGAGTTCATCAATGGTTTGGACTGCATGGGCATAAGGATATAAAAATGCCAAGTTGTGTAGCAGTCCATCCATGTCATTCTCTGCTGAGACTACCAACGTTGAGACTCCTGCAGAGATATTTGTCATTGGGGCACCTCCTGCCCATCAGAAGTTGCACTGGGACCACTAGCTCATTTCCCAAGGAGCAGCAAGAAGTCATGGGATGGGAAGGACTGGCAGATTAAAAATAATTTGTGGCCAAAGCTTGGAACAAGAGAACTATTTTGCATACTTTTACGTCAGCAGACTGAGCTTATTTTGCTGAAAAATCCTGAACTTTTCATATTTTGTGCAAGAAAGTAGGCAATGAAAACAGGCATAGAAAGAAAAACAGTCTCATAAGCCAAAAGGTGCCTTCAGGGTTCAAAGGGCACATTCCAACGTGATGGTTTTTTTATGGCAAGTTTTTTTCAACCCTTGTAGGAACTGGCAGATTAAAAGTAATTTGTGACCAAAGCTCAAAGTACTTGGAACAAGAGAACTATTTTGCATACTTTTACGTCAGCAGACTGAGCTTATTTTGCTGAAAAATCCTGAACTTTTCATATTTTGTGCAAGAAAGTAGGCAATGAAAACAGGCATAGAAAGAAAAACAGTCTCATAAGCCAAAAGGTGCCTTCAGGGTTCAAAGGGCACATTCCAACGTGATGGTTTTTTTATGGCAAGTTTTTTTCAACCCTTGTAGGACAAGGAGTGTGAGGAGTTTAAGTGGCAAACTGTTTTCCTGCAGAATCATACCAGCTTTATAGCTCTTCAGGAGTGATGGAAGATCACTTTGGCCATGTCCTGTTTGAAGGAGCAGTGAAAGCATCTGCTGTTCGTTATCATTTCCACATTGCAGCTTCTCCTGGGAGGTGACAGGTCGACACACCCTCTCCTACAAGTGCTGTGGATAAGGCTACAAGGAGAGCTTAGACTGTGTAGTGCTCACTGGGACTTCACCCAAACTCCTCACCTGCTTTCCAAAACACTCTCTTTGAAGATGCCATTAGGTTTGTGACAGCAGCGTACAGGTAGGAGCCAAGAGGAAGCATCTGAGTCACATCTCAGTGACCCTGTAATGAACCTTGTTCAGGAAGATGTCAGAAATGGCCATGCCAGTTAGGTGAGAATTTAGCTGCCATCTATCTAATCATTTCAGCCTAGATGTAAATTTTTCTATTGGTAGAGCAATACATGCTAGAATTGGGTTTGGTTTGGTTTGGTTTTTTTCCCTTAATGCAATAATATTATGGTACAACCTTTTGACTGGACAGTGATGTTTGAGTGCAAATACATCCATAGGGTATGGCTTATTTTTTGCCTGGTATTAATATTTTTATGCAGGTGTTGGCAAATCTCTATTAGAAGGTTAAACTCCTGTCCCAGTGGCAGGGTAGTTGAAGTCCTACAGTTCCTAGGTGCAGACAAGCCCTGAGTGCCAGCAATGCTATTTCATTTCTTAGGTTCAAGCTGGGAGGACTGTTCAGATCTCCATGTATCTTATGAATAGTGTCTCATTTTGTAGCAGCTGACAAGTCCTTGGGAAGAGGAACTGTTCTGTGCATCCCACCCTGAATTCACCACCAGAAACGGGTCTGATCAGAACAGCTGTGGGGGAAAAAAAAGATCAGAGCTGGAGCTGCTGGCACCATAAGTCCTCATTGATCAAGAACCTCCTTAGAGAGGTTCTGTGTAGTTCTGTGGGCCTGGCATTACAAAGCAATGGAAATGGGGACTGGCTTGTTACATTCCCCTTCTAGGCCTGGGAAAGTCTCAGGAAAGAAGAGTTCCCAAGCAGCTGATTTCCATGTGGTCACATTCAGACCTCACACTTGCAGGTGGTGTGTCACTCCCAGTCTTCCTCAAGAGGAATATAAAAACATAGGAATGACTATATTGGCTCAGCTCATGGACCTGTCTAGTGCAGCATCTTATTTCAACAGTGTCCATGAGCACACCTAGGGAAGGATAATAACAGGTGAAGGACACATGATGTTTCCCCTCAGTTACTTCCCAGGCTTTGACTATTTTTAGCTCAGAGCATCTCCTGAGCCTTGTGTCATTTGTCAGTAACCCTCAATAATTTTTTTTCTTCCACATAGCTGGCTAATTGCTTTTTGAGCTGCTGTAAGGCTTTGGCATACACCACATGCTTTAGCAAGGAGTGCCACAGGTTGACCAACACCTGCATGACTGCCATTTGTTTATTGCCAGCCTGGCTCCTAAAAGCATCATCTGATGTCTCTTGTAATGGAGAAGGTAATGAGGAGTAGCTTTATTCACACGGTCAGTGGGATTCACAGTACAGACCTCTGTTATATCCCCTTGCCCTTTCTAGGCACACCAGAGATACTTCAGCATCCTGTTCTTCCAGGAGCAGGTCTCATTACCAAAGCTTTTGGAGCTGAAGTGACATAAACACAAACACCAGCTCATCACATCTTGTTGCTTCCACGCTGGGAAGCAAACCTATCCAAAAGCAATGATAGTTTTGTGCCCAGCCACTATTTGCTCTACCAAGGCCACTGCACCATTTGTATATGATCTCCCCTACACCAGCGTGTATCCAAGGAGCTCTAGGTCCATGGTTTCCAACAGGTGGATGTGGAGATACTGGAGATCAACACCAGGGTCACTTCTTACAAATATGGATCACTCCACAAGAAGCACAAGGACTCTGGCCACCTCAGACACAATATAGACATATAAAAATCCATTTTCCTTTCCTCCTTTTCTAGAGGAGGGCCCTTCTGTAGATGTGTACATTTTGTGTGCTAGGCTGATGTTAAAAAAACACTGGACATAAATGTATATAAAAGAATCTCTATCCATATCTGAATTCTAAACAGCTTGCAAATTTTTCCCCTTTGAAAAACAAAGTCCAGGAACATCTCTAACACTCCTCAAAAATAAACTGCCCCCTCTTTTCCTGTCATCTACCCTCCTGTCCTTAACCAACTGTTGATTTATTTAAAGAACAAAAACAAAGAGAAGAAAAACACTTCTACTACGCCTGCCATTTTGCTATGGAAATGTGCTTCACAAGGTAAAAACCCAGCAGCTTTCAAAGCAGTAGCTCTTGACACGTCACAACTCATCTTACTCTTTCTCATCTCCATCCAAGAGAGAGATCTGGCTGCCTGCCCAGATGAAGAGAGAGCTATGGCAAACTGAGGCATCTTGAACTGTGCTTTTCAGTGGCCAAGACTGGTATGTCCAGGCTGTGAAAAGGAATGAACTTCAAAGTTGGAGGAACTTTCTGCAAAGCCTGTGCTTTAACTTTGGTTTCTCTCTGAGCACCAACAGTAAATGTGTGTCTTCACGTGATGACATTTGTGGCAAGTAAATCTATTTTCTCTCTGTGCCATGGTTTGTCTTTGGGTGCACTCCTGCTTAAGCCATTTTCTAGTTATGATGTTATGCCTTAAATAATAATTAGAAATAAAATAAAAAACAAACAAACAAAAAAATCCATAACTGAATCATTCAGTAGAGAAGATCAAGTTCATCAGTAAAATATTTCCCATGATGAGGCTTATTTTTCATGTGTGTGTTCCTTTTGGGACACCATTTGTTGTATTTGATGGAAATTACAACAACTCTTTGTAACCAAGATAAGGGATTGGATTCTCTTGCTCTATGACTCTTAATCTCTCATTAAATGAGTGGGTTAAAAACATGCTTAAGGCTGAATAACACATTCTCATGCTTCACAGGTAGATATGTCTTCCACCAAAACCTTCCCAGACAGCAGAGGTGAAGAGGGCATGTCCTAGATGTCCTTCCTTGATACACCTTCCCACAGAGGACTCTGTTTTGGGAGATTCATTTCTCAAACTTCCTTACAAGATGGAAAACTTCAGGATATCTCTGCAATAGAAGTAACGTTTGTGGGTTTTTCTCCTCAGCAGCAGAAGCTTGTGCAGTTTTACAATGCTTTTGTCTCCAAAGGTCCCAAATCAACAGGCTTGCTTCCAGATTGGTTATTAAGCCTCAAATCCTTCTAGCTGCCTACCACCCATCAAGCCTGACCAACACAGCACAGAGGCAAGGATGGGGAAAATCAGTAAGTGTATTACAGGTTAAAGATACAAAACCTGTAATGAGGAAAGGGAGGAAAATCACAAGTCCAGGTTTCCTTCCTGAAAACCAGCCAGCTTGCCACCAGCAGGCTCTAAAATGCTTGGATGCCAAATGCCACATTATTAGACAAAAAAGAAACTGACTGAAAGGTTGCTGCCTAGTTTGTGCCAGACAGAACTCAGAGGAGCACCTAAAACTCTAGAGGTCAGTGCCATGAGTGCTTGATGAGCAACAAGACTTTCTGCTGTTTGCTTAATAAAATTTATTTGTAAGGATATGTGTGGGTCCTCAAGCAAGAAAATAAAGTTTCACTCCAAATGAAAATAAAAATCAGAAGCTGGCTTTTATGAGATTTTTTTCACCTCTTTTCCCAATTAAAAAAAAAAGATGAAAAAAGTGGGTTGGAAAACCTAAAGTTGAAAATATTTATTTAATTTAACTAAAACCATCACGCGACCTGAATCAGCTGTGGAAGCAAAACCTGCCAATATTTTCAAAACAGTAAGAGTAGCAGAATAAAGTTTAGCTGTTCTTTTATGAAATAACACTTCAGCTTCTTCCAGAGGCTAAATGGCTGGCACCAAGACCAGCAGAGTCCTATCTGACTCCCAGGGAGAAATAACATTTAACTGTACATACAAGCTGCTGCAACGAATGGATCCCCATGGCAATGTAGAACCAGCTCATTTCATAATTTGGCAGTTTAAAATACAGATTGTCTATAAAACCTCTGTTTATAGGTGGCTCAGTGACAGCAAATGGAAAATAAGTTACCTCAAGCTGTCTGTAAAAAGTTATATGGATCTGTGAAGATTCTCTTAAGGTGTACAAGAAGGGACCATCATGAATTACATTTGTCTTTGGGAACAAGAGATAGCCTATGAAGGAAGATGCTGTAATCTTACATCATTTTCTAGAGAAGGAAAGTTGAAACAGCTGATCTTCTCAAGGTATTTTAAACTATTTTGCATAAGAGTGACTGTAATTCAATGGACCTCCTTTAATAAATTTAAAATTATGATTCTTGCATTTATATCATGGCCCTTGCCTCGACTGTCCCCACCCCATGGATGTGATATGAACTTTCCTGATGCAAAGGCACAGGGATAAGTGGGAATAAATGTGCAGGCAAGAGCCACAGGCATAATGCCCCCCGAGGTGGTGTCCTTCAATAACCACATCTTCTGATGACTTGAGCCTACAGTCACCAAAGTCAAGTTCTTGGCTGTGTGACAGGCCAGGAGCCGTGTCCCTCCACAGCAAGGTTGCTGTGGACTCAAGGGAGGTTCCTCATCATCCTGTTCCCCACATGGGTCTGCAACTGCCCTGCACAGCTTCAAAGCCTACAGGTGACACCTGCTGGGTCAGCAGGTCTGTGGTCACCAGCAGACCATGAGGTGGCCCCTGGGCAAAGAGCAGAGATGCTGCAGTGGGGCTGATGAAACAGGGGCACGTATTTTACACTTGCCTTGTGAGACTTGACAGGTCCCTGTCCTCGAACGAGGCCAGTGCCTTAATTGCAAAGTCTCTCCCAAGGATTAACTTCAGTACTTGACGAGGCCCTGCCTGGATTGCAACGTGCTGGCTGTGCACACACTCTGATCCTACAGATAGCATCATTAGAAGATAGCTGGGCATGCTTCGTGTTCCAGCAGTGTTTATGCTGAAACATGCCAACCCGTGGGAGGACCTCCCTGGCCTCTCTGCACCAGGCAGAAAGCACAGGTCTTTCATCTGAGCTCCAGGAGCCCAAGCAGCTTGAGATGCCTAAACAGAGCATGTGCTGATGTGGTGTGATGAGGACAGAGAGATCCTCATGTCTGACAATTCTCTTACAAATATCACCTGCTGCACTGAGCCACAGTGGGCGAAATGCCCAGCTGGGTGATTGGCCTCAAACGGTGATGATAAAAAAAGATGAGAACAGCTCCTCAGTCCTTTCAAACAGGCACGTGATTTTAAATCAAAGCTGCCACTTTGCCCACTGCTGGTCATGAATTTGTCCCATGTACCTGGAGGCATTGGTCAGCCCCAGAGGGCCAGACTGTACAGCTGTGATGGTGTCATCAGCAGTGTGGTACCACTGTGCCATCCTCACCCCCAGGCTCCCAGGGAACACAAAACCTCAGGGCTGAGCACCTTGCTGGGGGAATTTGCACACGTGAGTTCACCTCTCTGCTACAGCTTTCTCACCAGACAGAAATGAGAAGAGTGGTGCAGCAGCTGAGCACAGGCAGAGGAGAGAGGCAGCACAGGAGACAGAGATTATCATCGTGGAGGAGAAAAGGTTTATTTTGTCACTTAATTTACCACCCTCAGAGACACAAATTCAGAACACACACGAGCTATAATACAACCAGGTCACATGATTTGAAAGGTGAACTTGTTTATATGGATCTGACAGGTGTTAATGATGGCTTGCAATTGAAAAAGGAATCTTGGAAGAGAAATTGCTCGTTAAACAAGTCTAACAGCATTAATGTTTTCTAACAGCATTACTCTCTGGAGCCAGGTGTTGCAAAATATAAAATGTCTTGCTACCTTTATTCAGGAACAGATCCTTATGAATGTGATAATCTTTTAAGGTCCAATTTTATCGTATAATATGCTTCAACCCATGTTTCCTACGTATGGTTCATAATGAGATTAGTGGAGTGTAAATCTTCATGCAGTTTAAATAAATAGTCTCTCTAGTGTCTGGCATTAGAAATATATTGTTCTGTATTTCCCTACGGGCACTGATGTTGCATCCCATAATTGTAAAGTATTTATCTGTGTCGTATTACAAGGCATTTGATTTAATTTCAAATGGGAGGGTTTCATCTTTTCTTTATTTTGACCATCATATCATTCGGTTAATTACAATTTGTTGGATTTTTTTTTTTTATTATTTGCTGCAAAAAGGCCAAAAGTATTTCATTTCTATTTCAAAAAGTGATCTATATGGAGTGGCCATTGGCACAGGGCATGGAGCAGTCACTGGTCCAGTACAGAGATCACTGTTGTAGTGTCAGATTTACCTCATTAATCCTGTCTTTCAAGATTTCAGTGTATATATTTTCCCACTCACACAATCTGAATGGTTAAATCCTCTATTAATACTCTTATCCGTTTGTTCTGATACCTGAATATACCCTAAGTCTCCTAACTCTATTGACTCATTCAGTACTGGTCATTTTTTAATATGGCCAAGCAGAATTCAGAGTAGAAAAACAAAACAAATTCAGATGCCCTTTCCTGCCTCCAATGGAGTTTACTTCTGCTGTCACCTTTACTGATGGACACCAAGAAAAAAACCATTCATTGCCATCAATACAGCTGGGGCTCCAAATCAGTTGTACCCCATGACTTTCTGGCACTGAGAAGGAAAGAACTTGCTTTAGTGACTAAAAGCTCATCAGATTCTGATCTGTTTTGGCAGAGGACTTTGGAGCCCTGGTGGCTCGGTGGTTGGACTTGATGATCTTGGAGGTCCCTTCCAACCTAAAGGATTCTATGATTGTCCTACTGCAGGTGTCTGAAGTGGGTCAGAGGAATGGGCAAATTCTCTGTCTCCACTGTAGCAGGAGTTCAGGCCATTAGCCAAGGTCATGCAAACGTATGGCTGTCCCACTTGTGACTGCAGAGGATTTCCCTGTGCTTCATATTGCTGTGGCAGGTCCACCACAGCTCCAAGGCTAAAAACATACCCAGCAGAGGAACTGGTGCTGTCTGGCTCCCTCTGAGGTGCAGTTACAGGACCCTGGCATCTATGGAGATATGGCCAGTGGCTTAGCATACAGGGATTTATACCAGCATAAAAATGGGGCCAACTCCAATAACTTCATCAGCCCCTACCTTCACTGTGATCATCCTGTCCATGCCAATGCATGTCACAGGATGGATAGATTGTCCTTGATAACTACTGCACCACATTTGAGGCTCAGTAAGACCAACTTCTTCAGAAAAATCAATATCCCTTCTTGGTTCAAAGCCCCCCAGTGAGAGTTAACTCTTCCACATGTTAGGTAAGAGTCTGCTGCAGCTCACTGCCCCACTGTTAGACACCATAATAGCATCTTGATTCCCAGTAGTATTCTGCCTGTGAAAGAAACAGACAGTTTTCCCTAGAATTCATTGTAAATATTGAAGTTACTACACGTAAACAAGAACTACAAAAGCATTTTCTCACATTCTCTTACATTTCAGAACCTATTTTTTGCTAAGTCACTGCCATGATGGCTTTAACAGTGCTTAGTCCCCACGATTATCAGTCATGGTAAAGGCTGATCACTGATGAAGGGTTTGCTCCCCGTGTAGACACTTACTTAAAACCAGCAAGCTCTAAAGCATCACCAGCAAAGTGTACTTTGTGATGCTGCTTTGCCAGATGAGGGATCTGTGATTATCTGGCCCTTCCCAGCCTCCTGCTGCCTGCTCCAAGTGCTCGTAGCTCTCCATGCAAAGCCCAACGTGACAGCCAGCCTCTGCTGGGCTGGGGCCAGGCCAGTGACACAGCCAGGGCAGAGGAGGAGGAGGAGGAGGAGACCTTCCCCTTTGTGTAACTGCATGGCCTGACCTTCAGCCTGCAGCCTGGCACAGAGGATGGTGTTTCCTTTCCTTCCCTTCTCCTGTGACTGGGTCTGGCGTGGGCCCTTGTCCCGTGACTTGACACCGAGGCTGCTCCTCATCAGATGATCTGGTGTGAGGAGGTGCCACCCAGGACGTGGCCCAATCAGCATCATCCTCCTTCCTTTTACATCCATCCATCTGCCTCTGCTTTTTGTGTTTGGGTTTTTTTTTTTAAACTTTCTTGTTTGCCTGTTAGAAGGAGCATTTCCATACCTTTATCCACAGCTGTTATTATCATTTCTTTTAAAGCAAGAACCAAGTTTCTCAGGTAATTACTGGCCTGTAGCACCTGAGGCTTTAAGAAAAGCAAATAACCATGGCAACTGATTGACAACAGATCCATGGCTCCTTTTACCACTGTTAAAGAAATAAAACTAAAGCCTCAGAGGGTTTCCTTTCCTGACTCCTCATCTAAACCCACTGCAAATTCTCTGGAGCAATGCCACGATGGCACTGACCTCTTGGAGCACAGTGAGTCCGTTTCCCCTGTGAGAGACAAGGTACAGGCAGCAGGGAGGACCAGCTGGGGCTGGCACAAGTGGCAAAGGAGGGGGACAGTTTGGGTGGTGAACTTACAGGGATCTATGCCCAAAGAAGATCAGATAGCCAGGGCTGAGGAGCTTGTCTGCATGTGAGTCCTCCTTGGCTGGGAAAGGCAGATGCTAAGGAGACTTTGCTAATTTCCCTTGCCTGGAAACCTGTAATGAGCTCAGAGCAGAACAGCAGAAGGGCACATCTGTTAGCTTCTCCTAAGCTAGAAAGGGCTCAAAGCCAAAAGAGATGTCTAGGGGCTAATTTGCTGGCCTGTCGACAGCACAGGATTTCTCCTGTCTGAGCCCTGGAGAAGCCTGGTGCATTCTGTCTGAGAGCAAAGAAAGCTGGTGTATATCACTAGGAGCTTAAGGGTGGTACAGCTTATGGGAAAGGAGAAAGATTTGCTTCCTCTATGCATGCAAATGTTCATGAAGAACTCCACTCAATCACGTCATACACTCACAGTGCTGCAAAAGCCTATGTTTGTCCATGGATGGGATGCTAAAAACCATTCTGCCTTGGCAAGTTGTGCCAGCCATAAGGGAAATTGCTGAATGCAAAGACTTCCTGCCCACTGACAAGCAGAAGTGATCTGCATCTGGACAGTGGATGTCATGAGGAGACATCTAGAGCTGCCCAGAGCACTGCAGGCAATGGAGTGCTGCAGCCCTGCTAGTGGAGTGATTTAACTGGGACACTATCTTCCCTTTCCCAGCAAGGTTAATTCCCCACTGCATCCAGACTGCACCTGCTACCCTCAGGTAACATGTACACCAGTGAACGTGGTGTCCCCAAGAGTTCCTGGGCCCTGCCAATGGCATGGGACAGCCTGTGAACCTTACTCTTGAGCTCACCCCTCCAAATCATCCTGACTGCACCAAAAGCTCCTTTGAGGAATGGCCCCTGCCCCACGTTAACTCCTGAACTATGCCCAGGGCCATGCTGGTTGGTATATATAAAATACATATAAATATATGTGGAAACCTGTTCAAATGTTGACCCAAGCTAAAGGAAAATTGCAATTGCAGAAAAACTAAAGACTTCAACCACTGATTCCAATTTCTTTCTGTTACAGCCTTAACCTGTCTCACACTACACTGGCTTCATGATTTCCTATATGCCTGAAAAACATCACTGCCTTTTAATCCAGAGTAAATCCTGCCATCATCTTGGTATTTTCCTCTTCTTTCAGCTTTTTGCCCATCCTAACATATGGCCCTGCATTAATTTGTCTTATTTATATTTGCTATCATTTCAGCCTCCAAAGAAGAGAGTGTTATAGTATCTTCCAGTTAAAACCCTGATTACAGCTGCATTATCCTCAGATTCAGTTTCTGCATCTCAGAACAGCCAAGAGGTTTCCAGGACAGGTCTGCAAGCAATTACCACACTCTTGTTCTCCATCTGTCACCACAGCATAGTAAAACTTCTGGGTCACCTTTTATTTTATATGACACATGATTCAGACCAAAGCTTCCAGTTTTGCCTGGTCAACTACACTTCGTATTTTATGAGAGAAAGATTTGGGGATTTAAGCTTTTTTAGCCTTAAGTCAGTGATCTAAGGTAGTTCTTTCTACTCATCATCCTGTTCATTCAGCCTCTAGGGAGTTAGAGCTCCTCTGTGATGTTGTCACCCTGGGGCCTCCCTGCACACCAACTGAGCAATGCTTCTGACTTGAAGCATCACTGCTCTACATGCTAAGGTTTGACTTCCAAAATATTGATGGCCTCATAATGTTAATGTAGAAGAGGGTGGAAATTTGCCTCCAGATAAAGACACCCACTTCTAAACCTCTGTCAGTCTGGATGTGTGACCTAATTGGCCTGAGATAACAGGGTATTGGTACTGGTGAACGTGGCACAAGGTCTGTGGGAGACTCAATGACCCTCTGTAGAAGCTGGCAGATATGGCATGACATCTGACATGGCCCTAGGTGCCCTGGACTGAGAAACTGAACTGCATTGCTAGTCAATGTGGTCATGGCAGCCTAAAGAACAGTTCATCTCACCCTACAGAAGTCACCTCATGGCAGATCAGATGAGTGACCCTCTAGCCTCCTGCAGCTGTATGACCTAGACCTGTGCTGAGTGTGGAGGCCAGGGGACCATGTGCATCAGGCACACCTCCTTGAGCTCAGTCCCACCACAGACCCTGTCACTGGTCCCACTCCAGCCAGCTGGGGCTGCACAATGCACAGAAGTGGCAACTAGTGGTGTGAATTCTGGCTTATAACCACAATGGAGGGTTAAACAGGAAAAAAGCTGGAGAAAATCCACATTTATTTCTTTGTTGAAATCACCAAAACTATCTTATCTCTCTTCCCTTTCTGTTTCTGCTCCCAGCCTTCCCATCTTTGCAGTTTGTCTCTGCAGGCACTCAGACCTTCTGTGGTGTCCTGTAACCCCTGTGCCACTTCCACTTTCTTCCTGAGCGTGAGAGTACAGTCCACTTGGAGAAACACATGATCCTGTACTTAATTTTTAAACTTGTTGTTGTTTGTTATACTGCTATTTGGAAAAACAGAATCAGTTATCTGTCCTTTTCAGGAGACAGAACTATTCCAGAATAGATAGAACAGGATTAAGCTAAATGTAAATCCTTAATCACTTGTGAATGTTGCACATCAGTAACAGGCTTTCTTAATATGGACTTGTGCCCTCCAAAAAGCAGATGCCTGCATATCACAGAAGATAATCAAGCCCAAAGTCTAGGAAAACTGTCTCCAACCAAGACCACAGGGATTTTATAATTAAGCACAAGCACAAGCCTGTCAGTAGTCTCAATCTGGAAGGCAATATTTCTGTGTGGTCAGTGTAAAATAGTTTTATGAAAGTGCAGGAAGAGCTGAATGGATATTTATTAGTCATTCTTTTGGGAGGATCACCAATGACCCTCCTAATGTTTGTACCATTACTAGTATAGGCTTTATAGGTTTTAAAGTTTTGCCACTTTATATCAGATTAATAAAATTTCTCATTGCAAGTACAATCTCTTACATGTTCAGACTGCTTCAACAACCCTTCTTCTCACTTTTCACAAGTCATTTACTTTCTTCATTTCATTTCTGTCCTTATTTCCAAGGATAGTGCAGAAAGTCTCGGAGGCAAGCTGCTTTATTCCAAGAGCTGGAGTCATTCAGTTGTTAGCATTTGTGAAACACAAGGAGAAGAGCACTGACCCAAGCCAGAAAACTCAGAATTCACAGAGCAAGCCTTCAGTTAAAAAACAAACCTTGTTCAACCTACTCTCAATTCAAGTACCTCAACTGACTGATCATCCTCTAGTCACTAGCACTGCAAAGCACAAGTTTTACATCTGGCTTTGATGACAGTCCATTGACAGGAAAAAATGCTCAAAGTGGGAAATGGAACAGCCTTAGCTTGCTCTGTGAAGCAAGAGGACAGGCTTGCTGCTTGCCTAGTGCTGCTCCTCTGTCTTTTCCTGTATCTTTTTTTGTGTGACTCGTACTAACTCTGGTTGGTAAGGTTTTATCTGGAGTTTTGCTTTCCTAGTTGAACCCTTCCAAAGGAAATGTCACTGCTTTCAAATTAGGTTCTGTAAACTGTCCCTGTTAAACCCACAAGCTGAATTCCTAAGCTTAAAAACTCTACAAACTTTTAAGTGAGTTTTGGACCATTCTGCTATCAATGCATGTATTTCATATAAGCTATCAATTAATTAACCAATTGGATTAGGAACTCCCTTTCCTACCACTTTCCCTGTACTCTTTTGCCAGATGGCAAAATGTACTTGTAGGAGGTCTGGTTTTTCTTTCTCTGAAGGACAGTGGTATCAGAGGGACCATTCGTCTCCCACTACCAGAGCATCTCTCCTGCTCCATTCTCAATATTCTGGTGACTTTCACTGGCTTCTTGGTGTGCCTTTTGTTTATACATTCCTACAAATTGATAAAAATGTTTCTTTTTTTTTACTTTCAGCTGGATACCTTATAAATATCTCTCAGAATAGTTACCAGTTAATCCTTTTTTTCGTTATTATTTTTATTTGAAAGGTAAAGTAACTGTGAAGCAATATTTTTGAGCCATCTGCCTCCCATGTGTCTTCATGGATCAAATATCTCCATATTTCTCTGTGCCCTATGGCTGCTATTAATATAGTCACAATATCATCTCAATGCAGGTAAGGAAGAATAATCTTTAACAACTTTTGCAGGCTGCTGGTTCACCTGGAGCAATATATGCAATTAATGCACAACTCAATTATCTGATAAAAAGTTAGACAGCAATATATCCCACTGTGTTCAATGAGAAAACACAACATTTAATCATCAAGCACTGCTTTAAATAGGCATGATTTTAAAGATTTGTTTGGTAACAGCCAGGATTCTACTTTCCTTCCACCCGACACACTTAAAACCATGAATTACAGCTTTTCAGTCTCTTCCTTTTCAGATCTGATCTAGTCTTTCTCCAGGCTGCTGTGTGCCCATCTAAAACCCCAGCTAGGTTCCAACAAGCTGTGTGCAATGATGCTTCAGCCAAGTCCTTGAGGACCATAACCTGAGACAAGCCATTCTCCCAGGAGCTGGCTGCTGAGAAAGCAAGAGCATGAAAAGGAAAGCCTTGCAATGAGGATTTTGAAGATCTGCTTCAACTCCAGGCTGGGCTTTGAATGTGACATTAGGCACTTTACCTACCTTAGGCACACACTTGGCTGGTATAAGCTGCTGTAAACTCACAACATCAGTGGTGCTACGTCAGCTTTGCACCAGCTGCTGAGCTACTCTTTTCCCTCCAAATTCCCTTATGTAAAGTGATGGCTTGTTTGCATTTACTAGGGCACTGCTTGCTTTCTTTGTCCCCAGGTACATATTTTCTATGAAGACTGTAACCTGCTTAAGGGAAGGAATTCCTTCTGCTCTGTGTTTGTACAAGAGACAGTACAGCATAGACCTGATCTTGCCTGGGGCCTCCAGGCTTTGTAGTATTGCTTGTTCTTTAATAATAGTCAAACATGCTAAGCTTTTCAGAAATGCACTGTAACTCTCCTGTAGTTTGCTTTACTTAGTGGGCTATAAGAAAATAAGTCTGGAGTCTCCTCTTCCTGCTGCCCAGAAACCTGGAGGCCAGCAGCAGTTTCTAGACAACCACATTTTTATCTGCTGCTGTGTATTGGCATGATGTACTTCACCTAAGGGCATTCAGTCATCTCAGGAAGAGTGTATTGGACACTCAGCACCCTTCAAAGCAGATAGTTTCAAAACTCATTTTAGCAGTGGGAGAACCAAGCTGCAGTCAGGCTAAATGACTTACCCAAAATCAGATGCTGGTGGTCTGAGGATGTATCCCAGTGCTCCTCACCAAGTCATCAGAGGTTTTTGTGCTGTGCAGGAGGAACCAGTAACACTTCCATGGTTTGGAAATAAAATAGAATAAATAATAACAACATAAACTATTCAGTGTTCCTGCTCACTGGAGTAAATGAATTGCCCACATTTTGGGAGCACTCGCTGTATTCCACACAAGCCTTATGGTACTGAGCACAAGTGTTGACACTCAGCTACCAGAACCACAACCTTGCCCACAGTCAGGATTAACTCCCTACGGCTGAGCAGTGAATTAATGCAAAGTGTTCGGGTTCCATCTGGTGGCTGCAACCTCAGCAGCAGCCGTGCCTCTCAAATGCTGTTGCCCCGTGCCTGTCCTCCCCAGGACCCCAGCCTGACATAACACTGTCATCACAATACATTCGGTCCCTAACTTAATTTCTGACCAATCTTTGACTCCTTGACTTTCCTTGACTCTCAAGTATTCTGCCCACCAGCTTTAGCTTTGTTCCTATTTAAGGGCCAGGAGGCATCCAGCAAGAAGAAGAGCTGCAGGCTGGTACCACAGCTGGGAGAGATGCTGGTCCTGCAGCTGCAAAAAGAGATCAGGGAGACCCAAGTGACAATTCTTGTGCTTTGCACTGGCAGCATGAGATTTGGTGGGTCTGATATTAAGTGGAGAACAATCCAACCTGCAAATTGTAATGTTATTCCTGATGGTTTTTTCTTCATTCAGTTTCCACTCTTTAGGACTGGAAATCTAGTGAATTTCTAATTTATTTATTTTTTTAAACAGTCTGAACATTTGGTTTATATTGCAGCTCAGTTTCCTTTTCATTAGCTTCATTTTTACTTCTCTTTAAATTCTTATCATTTCCCTCTACTATTAGCTTACTCCACAGGCTCTAAATCACAGCAATCTTTCCTCTAGCCCAAAGAGCTGCAGGTGACCCCTGCAGACCTTCAGCACCTCATGGTCTCACAGCAAGGAGGCCTGGGGCAGTGCAGCACAGCAGAGCCAGGTGCAGATCTGGTGCTGGAGGAGGCAAGAGGCAGTGCCAGAAGGACTAGCCCTTGTAACAAAATGCAGAAGATGTTGGACCAGATGGGGCTGATAAGAACAAGGTGTCCTTTCCACACTGTCCTGCTCACTACTTTTCATGTGACTGCAGCATAACAGTCATTAGCAGACACCCCTCCACCTACAATGGAGGGTGGAAGCTGTTATCAGTCCTCCTTCCCTCGTTACAGAATCACAGAATAATTCAGGTTGGAGGGGACCTCTGCATTTCTCCTCATCCAGCCTCCTGCTCACAGCAGAGCCATCTTCAAGGTTAGATGGATTTTGCTCAGGACTTTGTTTAGTCAAGTTTTGAATAACTCCAAGGATGGAGATCCAACAGTCTTTCTGGTCACCCATCCCAGTGTTTGGCCACCCTTACTGGAAAGAGGTTTTTTCCTCATATCTAACTGGAATATCTCTTGTTCATGTCTGTTACCTCTTGTCCTTTCCCTGTGCATCTTGAGAATCTGGATCCTTCTTCTGTGTAGCCATCTCCCTCCATGCTTTTCATGGTAGAATACTCAATAAGGCCTCAGCTTCATCTCCTCTGCTCCAGGCTGGACAGACTGAGCTTTATTCATGAGTGTTTCCTCACTCATCATGTGCCAGAGCCTGAACCAGCTTGGTGGTCTTCCACTGCTCTTGTGTCAGTATGTAATTGTCCTTCTTGTACTGGGGAGCCCAAAACTGAGCCCAGAACTCCAAACGTGGCCTCACGTTTGCCAAGCAGAGAGCAAGGATCACTTCCTGGGAACGTGGGCTACACTCTCACTAACACAGCCCAGGATGCCAGTGGGCTGCTCTGCCACAGGGTCACATCACTGCCTTTTGGCCAACTGCTTGTCCACTAGGACCCTCCCAGTTCTTTTCTGCAGGTCTGCTTCCCAGGCAGCCGGCCCCAGCCTGTGTGGCTGCAGGAGATGAGTCCCCTCCAGGGCAGGACTTGGCGTTCTTGTGCTGAGCTTGGGGAGGTCCCTGCCAGCCCATTTCCCCAGCTCGGAGTGCCAGGCCTGCTTCCCAGTGCAGCAACTGGTCCTCCCAGTTTCACATGATCTGGGAGCTGGATAAGGGCGTGCTTGTCATTTAACAAGGTGTTAAACATGATGTTAAAGGAACTTCCAGGAGCGTTTGTGCCATAATCTTCTGGGAGGCTGCAGCAAGAGCTGAGGCTGTTTCCACATGCAGAGTCTTTCAGCATTGCTTCATTTAAAGGTTTCCATTATTAATTCCCCCCTAGTATTTCTTTGCCCAGAATGGTTGAGAAAAATGTGATCCAGAGATGAAATTTTTCTCCTCTTTTCCTACTGCCACCAACCATGAGCATGCCAGGTGTATTGGAAAAATTTCCTTTTGGTTTAATACTACTGGCACAAAATCTCCTTTGGCTGACAAAGGCTTACCTAGAGGATTTGCAGTTGTAACTACAACAGCAAGATCCTTTTTGGGTGCTCGTTTGCCAGCCTTGGCAAGTGACCTGCAGAAGCTAACCCAGCAGAGTGTGCACAGGGAGTGTATGGATCAAATCTGTGAATTAGCTGGAAGGCAGATGCCCCAAACTGATTATGTTAAAGGGGAATGTGACCATCACCCAGATCAAACAGTAATCTGGGAATTTCAAGGAGGTCTTTGAAACAAAGCCTGTGGGGTGCTGTCCCACTGGCGTGTGCTCCAGAGGGTGGTAGAGGTTGGCACAGGTACCCATGATGCTGGAGAAACAGAAGTGAATATGTAGTTACTGAGATTTCATAAGTGCCCAGCAGTGTGGTTTATCTGTTGTATCACCAATATCAATCCTTAATGTATAGATCACCCATTGACAGTTAAATATATCATTAATTAGTGAGGTGGGTTAACCCTGGCTGAGCACCAGATGCCCACCAAGCCACTCTGTCACCCTCCCACTTTCCTCTCCCTCCCCCTGCAGTGAAAAGGGAAAGAAAGAAAAACAAGATGGAGACAAAGCCCTTGTGGGTAAAAACAAAGGCAGGTTAATGAAAAGCAAAGGCAAGCAAGGCCATGCATGGAAGTGAAGAAGAAAAAACCCAAAGATTGATTCTCAACTTCCCATCCCCAGGTGATGTCTGGCCCCTTCCTGGGAAGCAGAGCTCCAAAACCCATAGCAGTTGCTCCTGAGGACCAAGGAGCAGCCTTCCCCTCCTCCTTTGTACCAGCTTCATAGCTGAGCTGCTGCCATATGGTGTGGAACAGCCCTTGGGTTAGCTCGGGTCAGCTCTCCTGGTTGTGTTCCCCCCAGACCCCTGCCCCCCAGCCCACTGTGGGGAGGGGGAATGTTGGAATGAGCCACGCTGCTCTGTGAGCCCTGCTCAGTGGTGGTCACAACATGGGTGTCACCAACACCCTTCTGACTCCCAACACCAAACCACTGAGCCAGGAGGCTGTGATGGGAGAATCAGCTCAGCCAACCCAATACAATCAGTAAATAAACCCTTCTGATCTGTTTTTTATTTAAATGAAATGTTTGAACCAAGCACTTCATCCCTGAGACAGCTTTCACAGCAAGGATGAGTTGCACTGACCTTCTCACAGTGACCTCTGCCTTCTGTGGGAGAAGGTCTCCTGAGCAGAAGTCAGCCCACAAATACTGGTATGCCTTTAGTACATGTGGTGATGTACGTTGCTGTTGGGCTTCTGCAGATCTGTCTGGGGCTGACAGAGGGAAGTGAAAACCCCAAAACAATAACACTAGAATCCAAATGTAGCGAAACAGTGATGGCAGAGGTGAGGAGAGAACTTGATCCAACAGCTCATTTCAGGGGAATGCTAATCAAACTACTTTATCTGCCTAACAGAATGGGGTGCTTCAGTCAGCCCTCCCAGGCTCCTTGTGAAGTGCCCTGAGGGTCCCACTGAGGCACTAAGGAGGATGCTTTACCTTAAACAGTATGAATATCTCCTTAAACGTCTGCTTGTTGGAAGTACTGATGGTTGATAGCTCTGCCCATAACTGACTCACCTATAGCAAAGACTAGAAGAGCACACAGCTGGCAAGAAGCAAAGGACTTGTATCTATAAGTTGTGTCATCCCCTGTCAAACCCATGGGCAGAACATCAGCTGAAGCTGTAGAAAGTCCACTGCTTGCATAATTAATACATCTGGACAACATAAGTTCCTCCAGAAAAGCTTCTTCAGTGCAAGTATTCCCCATAGTGGGCAGCAATAGAGAAAAAATAAGTTTTCCTCCTTAGTGATTGAAAAGGAATTCTGATTATCTAAATGGCAACAAAGAGAAAAAATTATATTTCTGAACTAGGAAAACTTGTAGGGAACTGCTAGTCCAGAGTGAACTGAACAGATGAAAAAAGACAAGTTGGTAAGCAATGCACAAAATAAAGGTCTCTAAAGACAGCTATTAAAATTCTCTTCCACCACAAAACTAACAAAAACAGTGACTGGAAATAGTTCAAAGGCAAGCCAGAGTTTTCTGAACAGATTTCCCCATGAATCAGAGGCTTAAATTTATACAGTCTTTGCTGATGAAGCAGAGTTTTAGCTAGAGTGACTAGATGCTGCAGAGGTTGTAGGAATCAGCCATGACAAAGGGATAGGTCCTGGTTTGAGTTAGAACAGAACTAATTATGTTTGATGATGTTACTTTTCAGCTCAGTCTCTTCTACCTGCACTTTCTGCAGTCAAAGGTGCATTTCCACAGGCAGTGTCTGCTCCCAGCAGGGATAACCCTCCCTGTGTGGAGTGACCACCAAGGGCTGCTGTGTGCAGCAGGCTCCTGCTTACACTTGCTCCTGTGCAGACCAAGGTCACTGCTCCATCTTGTGTGCCATGCTGGGGGGGCAGAAAGAAAAAGGCTGCACCCGTGGGGAGGAGGGGACAGGGCAGGGGACCCCAAACTGACCAGCCAGGTTCTCCATCCCATGTATGTCATATCCAGTATGAAGCTGAGGGATCACAAGGGTTAAGCTCTCTTCTCCAGTGGTCAGTGTCCAAGAAGGACTCTGTCTGTCCTGCCTTGGATCCTGATCTGTGTGTTCCTGAATCCAGCTCCTGAATCCAGCTCCCAGTTCTGTCTGGGACTTCCCCAGTGCCTGCTCCACAGCATCAGTGGTGACAGTGATGTCACTGCCATCAGGGGGGTTGGGTTACATGTTGGTTTTGTATATATTTGTATATATTCCATTTTATTAGTATAATTTTCATTAAAGCTGTTTCAGTTTTCAAGTCCATAAATCTCTCTCTCTTATTCTCTTTCTCATCCCCTTTGGGAAGTGAGAGGGGTTAACAAACAGCATCTGCCATAGGTCTAGTGGATGGCCCTAACCCTAAACCTTGACAGGACAGGATTTTATAACTAAATCTAGGTTGGGGTAATCCCACACCCCCTCAGAAAGGATTGAAAAATTTCATGCCAGACTTGTCTGGTCTGCAAAAGGAGCTTCTCATCTGACACGTCCTGCATGTACAGCCTGGGGGGGGGGCTAAAAACTGTGTCAAAATTGGGTTTGGTGGTTGCTGACTCTGCTAACGTTTTCCAAAAGTGTATGACTTGCATGACAGTGGGCTTACTTCTGCAGAAGGTTGAGATTGCTGGAAGAAAAGACCCTTTTCTATTAAAAATCCCACTGAAAGCTAAAGAACAGGTATGACTGCCACAGTACCTGATCTGCCTGGTACTTTGAGGCCGTATGGTTAAATTTTCCTCTTTTGGTGGATTTTTCATTGGGACTTTATTTTGCCTGTGGTACCACTTCCTTTTGTTCTTGCTGGGGATGCACTGAATAGCCATGGTGGACTTGATGGCTCCTAGCTCCAGAAGCCTAGCACTGGCACAGTGTCAGGCACAGGAGGCGTCCCAAAGCATGACAGAGAGAGAGCAGGAAGCTTTTCCAAGACAAAAAGGGAGGGGATTTGATGGGCCAAATCCAGCCTGGGAGCTGTTGGCAGGATAGGTTTAGTCTTCACAACTGAAGAATCTCCCTGGATGGCTCAATGGTGATCCATGAGTAGTAAGACTGTTGTTTATTTTCATTGATGACTGTTGGGACTTGTGCAGAAAAGCTGCAGTGACTAAGAAACCACCCCACTGTGCTGTCCTGAGGCATCAGCATTAGCCAGACGTGTCCTGGCCTCGCTCCCACAAACCAGCACACTACACCACATCCAAGAAGGGTGGCAGTTGGGTTGCTTCAGGCTTGAAGCTTGCTCACATCACTGACCACAGAAAGAAGGTGGACCTGGGTTTTCTGGAAAGCTGTTCAAGAAAAGGCAGGCAACATTAAGGAGGACCTCCAGGAGAACATAAACCCTGGGCAGTGCCAAAAGAGTGAAAGTAGCTTCAGAGTAACAACCAAGTGGCAGCAACGGTGATTCTCGTGTCATCAGCCAGTGTGAGCCATGCTATACAATACACTGAATATAATGAATGCCATATCTCTGAGTAGAGGGGCACCATTGCTTCACCTTATTGTTCATATTTTTCCTTCTCCTCCAAGTAAGGAAGAACCCAAACAAACCCTTCACAACAACGGCACGGACCTGCTCTGGATAACGTTACCAGCCCCAGCATCCTGGTACTGTCCCCCTTCAAAGAGTTTAGCTGATCATAGGAAAGAGTTTAGCTGGCTGAGTCCAAAGCCAGCTCCTTCACCCTCTAGAGCTGTTGTGAAGAAACTAGGAGTTGAGGGTCTGCCCCTCCTTCCCCTTGGACTGTCTTTGAAGCTGAAGCTTTGCCAGCAGCCAGGCAGAGGCTTGGCTGCGATGCAGCTGCAGCACAACGCAGGGGTGAGGGATGAGACTCTCAGCCTAAACACACTTCCCAAGAGAAGCAGGAGCAGCCCCCATGGAAACACCTATCAGCTTTGTCTCAGAGCCCTCTGTCCAAGGCCAGGCAGCTGCTGATCTGTGTTGGCCAAGAGTCCGGGCAGCCTGGCTTCCTGGGATGGGGAGTGAACGTTGCCAGGGCAGGGATGGTGGCTTTTAATCCTGCAGTCACACTGCAGGAAGGCTACTGCACCCCGGAGGGCATGGTTAGATCAGGTACCTAGCCTAGGGCATGTGTGAAGGTACTCTTGTTGGTACCACTTACTAATGACTCTGCAAACAGAAACTGGGCTTTTTTTGAGAGGGGTTTTGCTGAAGGACCTGCAGAAGCCAACAGTGGAGAAGTTACCGCTCCTCGGCCCTCCAGCTGGGTGCTGAACTGAGAGCAAAGCATGTATATAATGGTTTAAGGTAAGAAAGGTTATATGGTCCCTTTTAATGGAGAAAGAAGAGCAGTCAACCTTGTAGAGCTTGTACAATAGGTTTTGGAGGTATTTTAACATCAAAGTTTCTTCAGAGGCAATAGCACCACCGAGTGTGTTTCCCAAGGTAACTGAAGGTTTGGTCTTTGACAATACCATGCCTCACAGTGACATCAGAACTGGAGTGTAAAGCTGCTGTGTTACTGTACTTCCACAGAAAAAGATTGGCAAGTTTACTGTGAAGGAAACGGCCACTGGATTTGGTTTACAAATGCACCTGCATAAAACATGCTTCAAGATAGAGTCTCCTTTCCTTAGGACAAAGCTCCAGCTCACATCCTACCACTTATATTTGCCAAGCCTGACAGAGTGGTTAGGTCATCTGATAAAGGTTTGGTTTTTCATGAAAGCTTTCATGATGATTAGAAACTGTGTTAAGCTTATACCTCATTATTCTGCAAGTATAAATACAGAACAAAAATGATTGTTGCCTTTGTGGATATTAGCTAGTGTGTGGATGTTAGGGGCTGGGAGCTGTGCAGCACTTGCACAGATACCAGAAATCTGAAGCTACCACCTTGGCTTCAGCTTGTAGCCTTCAACTTATGTTGTGTCTAGAACAGGTTGGAGCTGCTCTCGGCTGAGCACACCTCCCAAAGTGAAAACATCCAGCCCCTGCTCCCTCAGGAAACTGCCTGGCTCTGAATGCTGTTCCTGCATCTCAACATCCCCTAAAATCCTCTGAACAGCCCCTAGGAATGTGGAGCTAAGGAAAGGTGGTATCTACTCCAGCCATCTCCAGAGGGACAGAACTGCTGATGTGGTCAGAGGTACCAGGAGAGCTGGGCTGCACAGTGTGTTTAGAGAAGAAATGGCCTCTTCTTCACACACAGCAGAGCAGTTCCACAGGGCTCAGCATAACAACACCCTGTGCATTCAGACTGCAGATACCTCAGGCAAAATGCTTTCCAAAATCCAGCTGCATGCAGTTAAGCTGCAGAAGTTGTGTTTAGGTACATACTCATTTCACTCAGTTCCTCCACTTTCATTCCCTCAATTTATCCAGCTTCATCCACATCATGCTTGTGTGGAAGGCAAGGGAAGACAAGCACCAACTATCACACCCTTATGGCTTCTCTGAGTGATTCTTCACTGGCAGTGGCAAACTGCCTTGGATGGGTCTTTTATGCCCAACAGTGGGTACAAAAGCCAGTGTGACCAACGGGATGGTGGCATCCTCCTGTTTCACAGTCTGGCTGCTCCTGCCTTCACACACTTCAGGCCGTTTGCCCACTTTCTGTGTTTTTCCATGTTGAGTTTGCAAGGCTATGGTCTGCTTCCCATTGGACTAAACGGAAAAGCAATTTGTGAAGTGCTGTGTTCCTGCCATGTCCAGCTATGAGGCAGCAGAGTCTTCTGCAGATAAGCTGTCTATGCTACACAATGCAGGTCTTCCTGATTTGAGAGGAACAACACATTTTTCAGTCTTACTGCCTTAAACTGGTCCTCGGTTATCAGCACAGGCCATTCTTTCAACCTTTGTCCTGCTGTCTCCTCCAGGGCTTACACGTACCCACTTCCAGCCATACTTCCCTCATACCAACCCATATCTCATTTTCCAGTCTCTGAAAGCTGATTTGGCTTACTAAGGAATCAGGTAAATATCAGAGCCAGAGCAGATAAGGAGGTACTAGAGCTGGAAGCAGAGGACAGAACAGAGAGAGAGACATACAGGGATTACGTTTATAGCAACAGCAAGAGGTTACATCAACTACTTTTTCAGTGGTTTCTAACTTTAAGCAAATAGCTAAATATTTAAGGCTAGAATTGTTCACTGCCCTCTGACAATAATTCTCATTTGGGCCTCCTTGATACAGGGATCCCTTATGTCTCACCCACCTGTATTTTTCCACACAAACTGGTTCTGTCTGAAGCTGGTAAGGAAGTCAAGTTATTTGGGTATTTGTGTTTGTGAAACATTATCCCAACATACCAAAAATCCAGTAATGTTTCTTTGTTTGCTTTCACTCAGGACTGATCCCAAACCCTTCCTGAGTGTACTTAAGTGTAGAACAGAACTTGCCAAGATTCTCTCTGCAGTTTCTTTCCGCTTGCAGTGCTGCAGTTTCCTGCTCCATGCTGTTAATACTGTTCCAAAAAAGTACCCAGTAAAACTCCTCTGCCAAAATAGTTCAGATTTCTGAGTGGATTAATGCACAAATGCATGTTTTCACAGGAACTGGCTGAAAGACAGAAAACAAATACATATAAGCAAATGGCTGAACAGTTTGACTGGTTCATGACTATTACCCACAGGTTGAGGCTGACAATACGTTGCTGACTCACTGTTTGAATCATTTTCTAGCTTATCAGTCAGTCCTGAAACTACAGGGCTCTGAGTTTAATTATCATTGACAACCTGTTGACAGCCTGAGAGTGCACGTATGCATGTCTACAACATAAACCAGCCCAGAACTATCACTTTCCTTTCCTACACCTAGAACTGATGCAGCAAACTCCTCCTTCTACCTCTCCTTTTCTACCCCTTTTTAAAAATTACACCATTTGCCCAAGTATCACAGCAAGAGGGACGATACGGGGGAAATAGGCTCCAAGGAAAAGATCCTTCCACAACCTCCTCTTCAACGAAGAGCAAAACCACAGATGACACCACTTTGGTCCCCTTCCTTGAGGAGGCTCTATTTCTATGACCTGAACTGTGACTGTGTAGTTTCACATGCCTCCAAATCAGGGGTTAGCACCACCTGGCAGTCACTTCATTGCTGAGGTAACGTCCTGATCCAGAGGGAGCAGATGACACTAACTGTTAAGCTTGCATTGCTGAAGGGTTTGTGTGTGAAAGCTCATCTCAAATGGACTTACTACTCAGCCCTCTCCCCATCTTGATCCAGTATTTGCTGTGCCTCTTCCCAGTGCCACAGCCCCTCCCAACCCCCTCCTCAGCACTAACATTCCCTGCTCCCCTTCCCCTGCAGCAACCAGGCCTGAGCAGCAGCTGGCTGCCAATCTGGAAGAAAGAAAAGTAATGCCATTGAGACATGGATACTAGAATTCTTTGGATACGCTGATTTTTTTTTCTCCTACATTATAGACGTAATTCTCTGCGCTACAGTTTGCAGGTCGAGAGAGCAGAGCTCATCAGGGAGGTGGGGAAAGCCGCCAGCGGCCGCAGGCGCCCTGCCCCACGTACACGCCCTGGCAAGGGCCAGTTGCGACCCCGAGTTGGTATATAAAGATTTCCAGCCCTCAAAACCGCCT
>NW_008623784.1:0-7232 GCF_000691845.1 Merops nubicus
CGGGGTTACGCGGGGCGGGGGGGTGCCTGAACCCCTACTTCTCTGCGGTAGTTGAGCAGATAAAGCCAAGGCATCTCGGTACCATTTGGTACTGCTTGGAAGTACAGGGTTCTGCCTAACGTCAGTAAGAGCTGTTTCTCAGCTCTCAGGTGACTGCTCATAAGACCTTTCTCCTGCCAAAAGCTGTCTGGTGGAGTGAAGAGCTCGTTTAGGAGCGGTAGTCTAACATTTCTACTGCAAAACATTAAAAGGTGTGGTGTTTGTGACTTTAATTGTTAAGGAGTGTTTTTCTTTCAAGCTACAGTGGATATTGACAAAGGTTTGTCCTTAACTAGGCTAAGTAGGGCCAGCTTCCTGCAGCTGTTGGTACTTAACTGCCTAATTTTTATGAAAGCTAAACTTTTTTTCCCCTTCAGCATAATACAGTTTAATACTTGATCAGTGATACAGCACCAGTGAGTTCTTTTTATTATTATTATTTTCTGATTTTGCTCTTGGTAAGAGTTACTCTTGACTTCCCTTAAAAACCTGGTTCTGCTGACTTCTTGTAGTTGCAGCCTAAGTTGTACATCAGCTAGAAAACATGCGAGCCTGAACAATTTGTTGAATTTGCAGTCTTCAGGTGGGACTCTTGCAGACACTTCAGAAAGATCCCAGTTCATTCACCAGCAAGTGGATAGGAATTCATCCGTCAGGCTGCATGCACTTGCACACACTGTGCTTTCCTGGTGCTACTCGGAAAACTGAGCACTCTGCTCCTCCCCTACCTGCACCTCAACTGTTGACCAGCAGGATGGACCCCATCCAGCCTGCCACGCTTTCCTGAGAAGGCTGGAAATAGCTGTCAGGGCATTGAGTGAGCCTGAAGAATTAAGGTGCTGCCCGTTGTGCCGGAAAGAGTTTGAAGTGTACTAAAATACAGTGTTTCTCTTAAAAGTGGTGGCCCTCTGTGATCAGTTGCCTGTTTGGGCATAAAACCCAACTCTCTGTATAAAACCCAAGCAGCACACTTGGACTTGCTACTGCAAAAACTTAAGCAGGTGATGTTTCAGTCAGGTGAGGAGTCTGGACAAAGTCAGCATGCTTAACTTGGTGCAGGTCAAGTTTTGTTGTTAGATTTTTCCTCCCAAGTAAATCTACTTGTGGTTTTGGTCACTCTTCTTTTGAAATACCAATTGTGATTTCAAGGCAGGATATTTTTATTCCTAAAGAAGGTGAAAGATGAACTAGTAGAAGGTTCTACTAGTTTTTCTAGATCTCTGGGCTCTTATGCTCTGTTTCTCCAGGATGTGCAGCATGCTCTGCTGCTGTCTCTGAGAAACTTTTGAATTGGCTTCCCTTTAAAAGTGCAGAGGTCCAGTTGGCTGGCACACACTTTCCCTAAGAGAGCTCCAGAGTCTTCCTACACCTTCCCCCTTTTCAGCCTGGAGGTCTAATTGTGATGCATAAGTTTTGTTGCACTTATGATAACTTTAACAAATTACTTTCCTTCCTTTTATTCCACATGGGTTTGTCTTAGTAAATATTGATGGCATGGTTCAGGTTGACTACTTGAAAACATTTTGGGGTTTTTTTTGTAAAGTCTTTTTGAAAAGAGGCTGTGCTGTACTTTATCTCATTTTTCAAAGTCAGACTCTGCTGTCTTCTGTTGGTATCTAATACAATAATGTTTTTGAACATTCCATAGAGTCATTGTGACTTAATTTGTTTTGTTTTTGTTTTTTTTTCTCTTTCAGTGGAGAAATAAGATATAACAAAGACAAAATACTGCAAGGTTAGTACCAGTTATTCTGCTAGCTTGTTAGAGATGGAAAATTATTCTTCCCTGCAAAATGTGGAATCCTGTAACCAACTGCTGGAATGTTAAATATTATTATGGAACAATATTGTAAACCTTAAGGAACTTTACTTGTAAGCCAAGATGTTGGTAGGTTTACAGAACTATGAAGATTCTAAGTTGTTCTCCACAGAATATCAACAAATCGTGATGCATTTCTGGTATCAACAGGACTATTAGAATAGTTCCTTTTTTTTAAAATAGGAAAAAATTTTACCTGTTATCACATAAAGCAATAACAGCCCTTGCTACTAAGGGTACCAGGGTGTCCCATAGCACTGTGTTAAATCTCATCAGTATGAAGCCTGGGAGAGGACTTCTGGGGCTCAGATGAGAAGTGAGAGCTGCACCTCTGGTGAAGAACCAGCCAGGTGCACGTTTGTACAGTGAAGTTGGTAAGGAGCTGCAGAAGGATGGATAAAGGTAAAGGAGGCTCCTGCCCTAAGGAGGTAATCTGTGACTTACAAAAAACCCTATGGTACAGCAAGGAAGAATGGAAAGTAAAGATTGTTTACATGCTTGAATTGTTCATTCCCAGCACATTCTAGAAAGGCAGTCTTTAGAGAAAAAAAAATAAATTAAAACCAGACTTACCTGGGGTGACTGCTGACTTGTACACCCAGCACTGAAAACTCTGAGGTGCTTGGATGTCTGCTGGAGAAAAACTGAGGCTGCCCACTACAAGGAACCTAGTGGGGTTGTATTCTGGATAAATAAACTTTGTACAGTGCTGTGTGCAGTGTGGAAGAATCGTTCCACCAGATTTTCCTACCTCTGTTTTAACATTGCAATTTACAGTTCTTGCTACATGGCTTTGGGCTCATTAGTAAACTGAATGAAAAACATTCCCCTGCTTTATGTTCTTAAAAGTAATGATTATGTCTTTTAAATTCCTGGCCCTCTGTGTCATATGACACGTAGTTGGTTCCTCTGCCCTGCCCAGTGTAGGAAGTGTTAACGGTGGGGAATGGGGAGGAGCAGGCATTTCATATTTGCCAGAACCTGACTTTCCCAATTTTTCCATTCTGTGTATTTTAGTATTGACACCATTACCTCAAATGTATTGTCCTTTTTGTTATTTACAATCAACACATCTCTTCACGTGGAGTTTCAGTTCTGAGGTTCTTCTTGCAGGAAGCCTACCAGTGACCATTCTAAAAAGGACAAGTGATATGAAATTACTTTACATTTCTACATTTAGAAAATGTAGGCCTCTGGTTTATGTTTAAATGTGTCACATCTGCACATTAATATAAAGGTCAGTGCTAATTATCCTTCTGTCTTACTGGTCCGTACTCCCCTGTTTCATATAATTTGTGTGACTGAGTTTAGGGAAGACCAGAGGAACAATGGCTTTTGCTGGTGGTTGGCTCTGAAGGAGAAGCATGTTATGATGACTGAGCAGGTTCTTCATTGCTGCCATGCTTGCTCAGCTGCTAAATGATCTGAAATTTGCATGTCTAAATGTTGATGGGGTTTTATTTTGTAGGTCAAGGAGTGGATGAGCCGCTTTCTGCAACTGGCTTCAGACAAGCAGATGCTGCTGGCTTATTCCTCAGTAAAGTGAAGTTCACTCACGTCTTCTCAAGCGACCTCCTTCGAGCAAAGCAGGCAAGTGCTTCTTGAGGCTGTAAATACTAGCTTTGGAATTTTGCATCCACTTGCTGTTGATAATGCAAAAATAATACAGGGACAGAGAGCTAAAAGCTGTTTTGGTGGACTCAGAACCACAGTTTGAGTTGTGGAGGATTTGAGAAGGTCTCTATGGGTAAGGAAATGAGGAAGCAGTGAAGGCCAGCTTGCTTTGCAGGGTGTCTTGCAGTGCTGTTTGTACGGATTCGCCATTATTTTCTGCGTGTAGGTTCTTGCTGAAGGAGCAGTCAGGAATTAGAGCTAACACAGGCTGGAACAGTTTTTTCTTGGAAGGAACAAGAAAGATGGGCTGTGTTGTTGTGCTGTTGCAGCTGTACGAGGTTTTTCTGAGCAGTGCAGACCAGTATAGGCAGCACCAGAGTCACTACAAGGATCACAAGACATGCAGAGAGGTTGGATTTTGCCGGGAGTGTAATAGCACAGCTCCCACCTTGGTGCACTATTTGAATAGGTTAATAAAAGAGGGAAAAAAAATTAAAATAAATTACAGGGTTACAGGGTTGTAAAATATTTGAAAAATCAGGGAGATAGAATTCTTAAAGTAGAGGCATGGATGAGCTGTTCTGGGAAGGTCACATCTCCTGTGGAAGTTGTGTCCTCAGTTCTCTCTGCCATTACTGACGCTGTGACTTCTGGAGACATGCAGGCTTCACATGACTGAATCTGCTACACGATTCTGGATAACCCTCCTGGTTACTTGTCTTTTGCACTGTCCTGCCACTAAAGTTTGTGAAGCTTTGCTGTAAACCAGATCAAAAAAATCTAGCATAAATCCTTTTTTTTCTTTTTGTTAAAACTTATGTCATCAACATTGCTCATCAGTTTTGCAGCACAGCCCCATAAACTGCTGTAGCAGCTCAGCTTGGGCAGAAAACAAACCAGAGAGACAGGGAAGGAGGAGTGCATTAAATAGATATTTTTAAATGCATATAAACTGCCTGACAAGTCAGCTTCCTTTCAGTGTGTGAAGGGCAGTGATTTAATATATAAAACTATTAATAGTGCTTTATAATGTTCCTAAGACTGTGCTGTGTGCTTGCCTTAGGGGAATTGGTTTTGAATGTGCAGCATTCACTTGAGAGTGAAGTTGGTTATTTTTTTCCTCATGTTAGAGACAACTTGTTCTGTGAGAAGCATTTGCACTCTCAATGTAGAGGACAGACCTGAATTTGTCATTTGCATAAAGGAAATGTGTTTTGTCATGTTTGACATGTCAGCATGATTGCCTTTTGAGTGGCAGTTTACTCAAGAGAAGATGTGGCTTTTATCCTGGTAAATCCTGCAGCTCTCCTGCATCTTGTCCCCCACCTTTCATGCATGCAAAGTGTCTTCAACTGTTCTGCACTTTGAACTGTGAAAAAACTTTCAGAAAACTGCAGCTTTTCTGCCTTTTATGACCTGGCACAGGCCATATATGCAAGCCTGACTGACACCACTAGCTGAAAAACTTTTAATCTTCTTTGTTTGGGTTTTGGGTACCACTTGTGATTCACATTGGCTGTGGTGGTGTAATATGATCTAGCTGTCTCAAGAGAAAACAGCTCATTGATGTGACTGTATGTTCACTTTCTAGACTGCTGCCACAATTCTAGGAAAAAATAAGGTCTGCAAAGATTTGGAAATCAAATGTGATGCACGTCTTCGAGAGAGAGTAAGTGCCAAAAGGTGTTGTTTTAATACTGAACACTGAACAACTTGAAAATGTAACTTACTGCTGATGGGTATCTTGGCTTATTAAATGGTAGCTTTAACAGTGGAGAGCAGTATTTCACGTGTTTTTCATCACTGAAAACCCAACTCTTCTGCTCAGGTATTACTACTGATGGTTAGCAGACCTGTGAACCAAAGCCAGTATTCAGTGATCAGTGCTGTAACTGCGATGCTTTAATGATTTCAGTGAAGTAAGATTTACACGTAGAGGGAATTACATGTTCAGCTGTTTTCTGCTCCCATATGTGAAGTGTTAGATACTCCTTCTGCCTGATGGCACAGCTGAGCGTTGGCTTTTCAGCTGTTTATACCTTTTCATTTACACAGAGACTGCTGGGAAGCTTTCTGCTGCCCCTGGAGCACTCTGGTTTCCTGATCAGCCTCTCTGCCCGATAACGGGCGTAGCTGTACCCCCTGTCCCATTTTGAGTGTGTTTGCATCAGAACGAGGTCATATGCTGTCTGTTTCTGCTAATATGAATCAACTTTGGGATGCTACACCGAGAGTGTCAGCTGAATGTTAAATAAGGAAATGCCATCCCAGTTTGGTTTTGTAGCGTTTGGCCTGCAGGGAAATAAGTGTTCAAGGAGTGGAACACATTCGATTGTAGCATTTCCTGTTTGGATCTTCTTTTTCTGCCAGATATTCCAGTTCTTCCCCTGACACTAGCAAGTTAAATGCCTCCCACTCTTCTTTGGTTGCTGTGCCACCTGACATATTTGAAAAAATTAGAGCTCGTGATACAGAATTTTAGACAGAATAATCTTTAGTCTCTGTTATTTTTGTTTGTTTGCTTTTCCCCTTTCATGGTGTTTGTTTGGATGTATAAAAATGCTGGTACAGTGTCTGAGAGCCACAGGTTTTAAGTCAGTGCTCTGGGTGACTAGAATTAAGTTTGAATTACATGAAAAAAAAGTTAATTCCTTTAAAAGCACATATACTGTTGACCCTACTAAGAAAGTTTTATTTTGTCGTGCTTTGATTACATGAGAGAATTCTGGAGAAAATCTTGTAAGATGAGAATTGAATTTTCATCTTTTCCAGAGCATGTATTTCTTCATGTCATTCTTAGTGTTCTTAAATTGCCAATATTTTGCCTTAGAGAAAGAAAGGTGTCAAGAGGCTGAAGTAAATGTGTTTCAGTAAATCCTGAAGACTGTAATAAATTAGTTATTTATAGTTATTTATATACAGGGCAGCTAATTGCATACGCACAGCAAGTGGATAGTGACATGAGAGTCAGAAAAGCCTCAGTAATTCGTGTGTGTCCATATCCTAGTCATCAACATCTGTATTTCAGGATTGGGTGTAACTGAGTATTCAACAGTGTAGCATCAGCTTTGAGTTTCTCAAAATACTCGTCCTAACTGCAGCATTTTTCCTGTGTTTGGACATTCCAAGGAAAGACAAAGCTTTCCACTTGAATATACTTTTCCTGTTAGTGGTAGTGCAGTATGAATCTTTGGGTGGAGAAGTATTAATCAGTTTTACCAATGTTAGAGATCTTCAAGGTTACAAATGGTAATGGACATCCAAGTATATCTATCTTATAAAATATGTTACCTATTATAACTACTGTGTTTTATAATGAGACTTCTAGTGATCCAGAATAAGTGGCTGGTGTGTGTGGGTTCTTACTACTTCTTCCCATATGGGCCTTGTATTTGGAGGTCTCAGGAATAAGCACATTGTTGAAGATAGTTAATTGCATCTTCTCTGAGTCCCTGTTAGCATATGGTTTTAAGATCTTTTTTGCCTTTCTTGTTTTCTGGATACACTGTCCACAGCAGTAATGTATGTCCTGTGTGCCCTGAAAAAATGGGGGTAAAGCTGCCTTATTTATTTTGAATACGTAGATTTCAGAGGCCTGCAGAGAAATTGTTTCTTACTTATGAAAAATAATTCCCTGTAGTTCTACAAGTGAAAAGTAACCCGAGTTTATCCTGGTATGAACAGCTATATAAAGAGGTGCTTACAATGTGACCTCACTTACAAAGACACTTGAATTTTGTATGCTGAGAATGAGTGTCAG
>NW_008623784.1:7263-10508 GCF_000691845.1 Merops nubicus
ATAATTCTCAAGGCAAAGGCCAGGCTGCAGGTAGGGTTTTGAATGTTAGTACTTTAAATAAGATACTGCTCTTAATGTATTTCTCTACCCAGCGTATATATACATTCTTATATATATACACACTGTATACATATACTTTCAACTTAAGTGGCTGATATTCCAGTACTGGGGAAGGAAGTACCTTTATAAGCTGTGAAAGGCAGTTAAGCCTGCACACTGCATTTAAGAACCCAAGGGAGAAGAGCAGGTAGGAGACGTGCTGCCTCACCTGGCTGAAGGTGCTGCTTGTGACCTGGCTCTTGCAGAAGTACGGGGTGGCAGAAGGAAGGCCTCTGGCTGACCTGAAGGCTATGGCAAAGGCTGCTGGGGAGCAGTGCCCTTCGTTCACGCCGTCGGGAGGAGAAACCCTGGATGAGGTGTGGTATTTATTTATTTACTTGTGCCCTGCTTCCTAAGCCCTTTTATCAGTGCAGATGCAGCTAGTGCGTACTAAGGAACATCTTATTGAAAGCTCAGCCCAACCAAGGGAAATTATTTTCTGAGCTAAATTGAGTGACCTGATTACAGTGGCTCCCAAGTAGGGGAGTCTGTTCAGAACTAAAATACTGACTTTGCGATTGACGGGAGTGACTCCTTGTGAAGCTGTCACTGGCAGAACGATGATGGCCATTACTCTCAACCCTGCCTTTGGAGGGCAGGGGTGTTTTTACAGCTTTCAGTAACTTGCCACTGATTTCTGAGACTTGTCTGTGATAAATGTTTGTCTTTTAACCGAGGTAGTTCTATCTGGGATCTGTGGCAGCTGAAGTCTGTTGCACACCTCACGCTGTACTCTTCTGGCCTTTCGTTCTAGGTGAGAGAACGCGCCAGGGATTTTTTTGAATTTCTGTGTCGGCTAGCTGTTGAACTGGAACAGAAAGAGCAGGACTCGCATGGTGCAGCAAGCAGAAGCTCAGGAACAGCTGAAGAACAGTTCGTTTTCCCTTGGACAAACCACTGCAGTGAAGCAGAACTGAGCTCTGATAACAGTGGAGCTTCTCAGACGTTAGATGCCAATATATTAGTGGTGAGCCACGGAGCCTACATGAGGAACTGGGTTGGTTATTTTGTTTCAGATCTCCACTGTACTTTACCAACAAATTTAACAAAGTCTCAGTTGTCTTCTGTCAGTCCCAATACAGGAGTTAGTCACTTCGTTATAAAACTTGAAAATGGAAATTTGTTAAAACCTGAAATCACATGTGTTTGTCTTAATCAAGACTCTCACTTAGTGGATGTAGGAGCTGAATGTGTAGCTTCAAAAGTGTTTTAGGAGTCTGTCTGAGGGAAGTGTTTTTAGATGCCATTGTATGAAGCTTGGGAAAGGTACCTGTAGTAATTAACTGAGGCTGACTGGAGTTACTGACACTCAACTGCAAACCTAGGACATGCAGCTGCTTGCCATCGTAAAATAACACACCTGGCACGGTCCTGGTGCCCCATACAAGGTGGCACTACAGAAACAGCACAAACGTTCTTTAGGAACAGGAGCATCATACTTCCAGTCACTTGCACGTCTGCTCCTGCAATGCATATTTTAAAAAACTTCATTAGCGCTCAATTATTTTGGTTATCTTCAGGTGGAAGAGGTGGGGAGGGGAGAGGAGCGTTACCTCAGGGGGAGGTATGCTGTCTTCTTGTTTCGTTATGAAGTGCTAGGCTGTAATATGGAACACAAAGGTTGTCTTAAAATAACCTTTTTGAATGCAATAGTATAACCTAGGACGGAGCACTGCCTCGTGGAGGGGGTTTGGTGCAGAGCCAGGGGACGTGTTCCTCGTGCTGGTAGTGAGCAGGTCCCCTCCCTGTGTGACCCGGGGCCGGTGCCGTCCCTGCCTCGCAGCAGTGTCCGCTCAGACGCTGTCCGCGTTGCCGGGACCTCTCTGGAAGAGCACTGGACACAAACCTGATTGAACTGGAAGCAGGACAGGGAGCCTGCTGTGCACATGGCTGAAATAAAGGGCTCTCTTCTGCTAAAGAGCTCGTGTCGATAAGCTGAGCTGTGCCTGGCTGGAACCCTGCTGCCGGCTGCGGCCGTGTGCTTGGTGGATGAGTATTTTTGCCTAGAATCAGGCAGGTTTGATGGCTTGATGGTTGGTTGTGGTTGCTGTTGTATCCCATTCTTTGCCCTCTGGGGTGTCCGTAGTGTCACTGTGTAAGATACCAGATATATGTTATTTATAATATCCACGTTTTTTTCTTCATTTGCATAATTTAAGCCCGTTCTAAAACAATAAATAAATACCTAAATAAAGAAGGCTCCTGAATAGAACTCCATTTTGTCTGTATTTCTTTTGAGGTGAAAATATTTGTTAATATTACTCTGTACAGCTTTACTTGGATCACATAACTTTTTTTTTTTTTTTCCCTGAAAAACTCAAAGCTGGTCTTTTTATTCTGAAAAAGAGACTTTTTTAGGACTGATCGGTCAGTGTTTCCTGACTCTTACCTAGAAGGGGGCGTTCTCTGGAAGAACCACTTCTCTTAAATTTCTTGCAACTGGACAAAATGAATTGTTTGACTGAAGTTTTAATTTCTTGTAATTCTTAAAACCCACGCTGTTCAGTAAACTTTAAACTTCCAAGCTTCTTTGCCTTGAAGCAGAAACTTAAATTCTGAGGAGGAAAAAGCGTTTGTTATTGTTTCCTTGAAGAGGTGGGTACCTATACTTAGCTGCAGCCCTACTACAAAACAGCAACGAGGTTACTTAACCTACTGACGTGACTGTTTTCAGTGGGAAAGTTCTCTTGATTCCTACCTGAACACAACACAAGATCTGCTTCTGTTCTCAGTCCTGTTTGTCCCATACTTCTAAAACGTAGAGGATGAAGTGGGAAGTGTTCAGGCCCATGGTGACCCAAGGTGGGCTCCTAAGGTAGCGCTCTCCAGAACCTGGAAATGCATCTAAGGGGCTTTACTTGCAGCAGGGATAGGTTATCTGGCAAATGGCCGTGAAACATCTGCTGCTGTGTCTGAAAGCTGGTCCACAGAGAGAAAAAATGGCTTAACTGATGTGTAAAAAAACATCCTAGCAACTGGTGTCAGCAAGGCCTGGTCTTCCAACCAGCAAAATAGTTCAGTGTTATTTAGAAGTAAAAATGTCTGAATTAAAATAGTCACAAGAAAATGTTTAGCAAATCAGATCATGGTTGGTTTATTTTTGGGGGAGTGGGGTGTAGAGGGGTGTGGTTGTGTGAGTGTTTTTG
>NW_008623785.1:0-42898 GCF_000691845.1 Merops nubicus
GGGCCGGCGGAGTGGGGTCGCGGGTGGGGGAACACGCGAGGCCTTCCCCCCCGCAGGGGCGCAGAGCTGCCAGTTTTCCTGCGAGGGGCTCCGGTGCCTGCTGTCGAGTTACCCTCTTGAGATAATGTTATTTTGTTGCTAGATGATACTTACAAAGGGGGGAGTAAACTTCACAAAACCTTCCCAGTTTTTGGTTCTTCAGCATGTAAACGTGCAGTTCTTTTCTCTTCATCGAGTCACCAAGAACCATGTTTTGGAGTAAAGTAGAAGGTCAACGTGTAAGCTAAGCTGTGTGTACCAGTTGTGAAGAAACAGCTTTAGCTTTACTGCTTCTTCTCAGCTGATTTACCTAATGACTCCATCTTTGAAAGAGATGAAGTTCATTACCTGCAGTTTACGTTACGTATATTTCACAGACACAGTGTAAATGATCAGCGGTTTGTGATTTTCAGAAATTGCAGGTTGACTATCAAGAAATGAAGATTAGGACGTCATGTGTTGGACTGCGCAGTCTTCTCCAAGGGCTGAGCTTCAGTGTCAAATACTACTCTAAGCAAAACCACCTTCAAACAACATGTCTTTATAGTAAAATAAACACCCAAAAAAGACACATCCTGGACGGTTCAGGATGTGCATGCACACACGGAACTGTGCCACCTGGAAGCATCCTGCCGTGGAGATTATTTTCCTGCAAGGTATGCAGTTTTAAGTATAGACTTTGTCAATAACCATCTTGGCACATGTTACACAAGCAAGATGTATTTTTCAAATGTGGAAGAAACTTTTTTCTAAAGGGTTTGAAGCAGGGGATAAATACTAGGATTCCAGTTATGTTCAAAGGCACATACCATTGTTCAACTTTACTATACTGTTTTGCTGTAAAGCTGCACTTGTGTTGGTCATCCTGCTGTAGCAATTTTTTAAAAATGGGTATCTTCCAGAAAGATCCAGGTGAAGTGTCAGGAGAAAGCTGCAGGGAGAGATCAGCTAGTGTAGAGGCAGTGTCCAAACTGATGATACCAGACTTAACCACTGCGAGCTGCTGCAAAAAAACTCAACCTGTGCTGACCAATAAGTCATGGTTTGCACCATAGTAAACATTAAAGTAGTCTGTTGACTTCTCATAATTGTATTCATGTGATAAACTATACTTTAAAAGGCAGTTGGAATTATTTCAATAAATATTATGCAATGGGTGGTAATGTATATCATGCACAGAGCTAGAAAGGGGTCTGAAATAATTTCAGATCTTCTGCTCCTGTTTTTCTAATACAGAATTTGCTAAAGGTGTTATAAAAGTTTACTGTAGTATGACAGCCTGTAAACCAACTTATATGCATAACATGAAGGTACTGTTTAATAAGATTTGGAGGGTTAGTTTATTTTATTTTAAACGTTTTCAGATGGATGCCTGGTTGTTGTGAAATTGTTCTGAGTTGATAGTGTTTCTTCAGAGGTGACCCAAAGATCATCTTGTTGCAACCCTTTTATTTCTAACTATAATGTAAACAGTCTGCATCTGAGATGTTAACAAATGTTCCAAGGAGAAATGGGAAGTCTTGATGGATGAGAATTTGTGGTTCTGTTGATGCAGTGACAGTTGACACTAACACAGTTACAGATGCTGGGCTAGGACACTGGTTCCAGGGTACAAACCACCTTTCAGGTGGTTTTTCACCTGAAAGGAAGCTGTGCCTGTTTGCTTTGGAGCAAATGTTTGCAAACTGCCAAAAATTTTGATCCTCAAAATTTTTTCTAGATCATCTTCTATATAACTGATTCCAGGATACATACCACTTTGAGGTGGTTTTTCACCTGGAAGGAAGCTGTGCCTGTTTACTTTGGAGCACATGTTTGCAAACTGTCACTGAGATCCTCAAAATTTTTCTAGATCATCTTCTATATAACTGTTTTTTCCCTAGTCAAGGAGGTGTACAGTAACTCTAATATATACACCTACATTGTGGCCACCAGCTCTGTATAATATTTCCAAGCATATGCACTGGGAACAGTTGAAAAGAAGGGAATCATCAGAAGATTCATAAAGTGTAGAACTCGCCAAATTAAGTTGTGGAGGCTAAAATTTTACATAGGTGTAAGAGGAGATGATACATGTACATTGAGAGACCTTTTAAATAGCTGGAAACCACATTAAGCCCAGGAAATTCCTGAGCTAAAATCATTGGAGGCTGAAGAAATACCTGTTGGGGACTATAATCTGTGCATGTCCCATTTTTATGCTTTCCTAAATATCCATTTGTGGCCACTCTAGGGTTTTTGATTGGTTGCTTCTGTTTTGGGAAACAGTGTTTTCTTAAAGCATTTTTTTTCCAGTGACTGGGGAGAGGGTGGTACAACTAACACATCCTGCAGTTTCTTTACCTTGAGCAGTTACATGGTTGCTTCAGAACTTCTCTAAGGGCTTCCATGGTTTGACTTGTGGTTCTGATTTGATACACTAGGCTAGACCAGACCATTGGCCTGGACCAGTAATGAGCACTCATGTACTCCCTATGTTCATAAAGAGTTTGGTAACTAGAGCAGATAGCTCCCCCTCCTTTCAAAATCTACTCAAAACATTCACATTTTAGATCTTGTGCACTTGTGAAGACAAACTGGGGACAAACCAACAGTTCTTCATGCAAAATTAGGTAGTGTAAAAAGTCTATGATGCTTTTTTAAGCTTAGACACATTCACATAATACACTGAATAATACACTGAATATAAAACCCTACTTTGTGTGATCTGTGCAGGGTTATGTACTGTAATATATGTTAAGCTTATTATTCAGTCAAATGAGATTTTACAGGAAGCAATAAGAAGTAGCATTGTTCTAGCAATCTTAACACATTTTTAACATTTTTAGAAGAGAAGACAGCTTTGTTGGCAATGAGGTAGCAGTAGTCTGCTCAGGAGTTGTGGAAAGACAGCTCCTTAAGCTTATTCCTCATAAAATAATTTTAGAAGCCTTCTCAGTTCACTGCTCCACTCCTTTCTGCACTTTATGAACATTTATACTAACACTTTTGAGGACCTGGAGCAAGAACCTGAACAAGCTGCCAGGACTCGTAGGGATAGGGACAGAGGTGTGGGTGGCATTGGCATCCAGGAAAGGAAATGAGGAATGATACTCTCAAGACAGGAAAATTATGAGAAAACACTGCCAAAGAAGAAAAATATAACAGAACTCCATTAGAATTGTCTAAAAACTAGTTCTAGAACAAGAACAAAAATACTTACATATAATCAATTAAAAGTGTACATTAATAGTACCTTAAATTTTGAAGAGGAGACCTTAATAAATGTGTCAATTAAAGCATATTTGATAACACCTCCCTAAAGGATCAGGAGGAATTTAAAAAAAAAAACCAACTTGTTCTAGCTGTGGTTTTTCTTTTTAATGGCACATCCCACTGTAATAATGAAAAGTTGGTTTGGGGTCTATAGCTCAGGAAATACCATTGTTGCCTCAATATATTCATACTGGAGTACAGAGTGCTAGCTTGTAGCCCTTGTCTTTCCTTGCTTAACAGGAAGGAACAAAAATCCCTTCCAAACAGAAGCAAAATACATCCATAAGGAGACCTCAATAAATGTGTCAAGTAAAGCATATTTGATAATGCCTCCCTAATTAAAAAAACACAACTTGTTCTAGCTGTGGTTTTTCTTTTTAATGGCACATCCCACTGTAATAATGAAAAGTTGGTTTGGGGTCTGTAGCTCAGGAAATACCATTGTTGCCTCAGTATATTCATATTGGAGTACAGAGTGCTAGCTTGTAGCCCTTGTTGTCTTTCCTTGCTTAACAGGAAGGAACAAAAATCCCTTCCAAACAGAAGCAAAATACATCCATAATAACATCAGAGCTTTTGTACAAGAATCTTCTGAAATCAGAGCGGGAAAACTGGAATGACATTTCAGCAAGATACAAAGCTATGACAAAAAGAATCAGGGAAAAATTAGAAGAATTACACAATAAGTATACCCTCAATTCAGGAAGTGCAAGGGTAAGTGGCAAAAATATGAACATTTCACATCAGTGTACAAATAAAAGTCAGTGAAGCTATTCCTTCTATAAAATGCTGTTTTATGGATCATTTTATGCTGCTAGTTTTGAATACTTTAATAATTTTGGATAGTCTAAGAGCGTGTGTTTAAAACAGCTTATACCTGTTATGATAGTGTATTTACCTTAATTTCTCCATAGGCAAAAGCAAGTAGTGACACAATAATCACCTGACTTTTGGATAAAGAATACAAGAGGTTGTAAATTACAACCGAATTTCAGGTGATCCAAGCCTTTTGTTAAATGTAGAGCAGGTGTAGATAGCTTAACTGTTCTAACTTTGAAAGAACCTTTCTCAATATGCAGTTCCTTCTTCACCATTAAACATACATGCTATATTCTGTCATTTGTGAATGTCACGTTTGTGTTGTACAGAACAATGATGGAATATAGAGATTCTAAGGAAACAGTCCAACTCTATGTTGGACATGAAATGTGTTTGTTTTGTATTGAACAGATCAGGTTTGGAGAGCATGTGTACTTTGAAGAGAACGGCTGCATATTCTGCTCAAAAGCAGATGATGGTAAGGGATTTCTCTTCCTAACATGGTACCATGGTCAAAAATTATGTTTACTTGGTATACTTTTCTTACATTAAAGCTTAATTGCTCTGTTTTTTAAAAAAACTAAAAATACTTTTATAAAATTCTTTACTGATTAAGAATTCTACAATCCTGATGCTGAAAAAGTGAAATGGAAAGAGTTAGTGAATAGTGTATATGGATAAAAAGGCAAGTTTCTGGAAAGAGAGAAGTCACTCCTTAAGATCCATAACTTAAGATTTGGAAAAAGGAAGAGTACATTCATTCTTTTTTTTATTTCTTGAATGAGTGAAAAAAAAACCCTTACTGTTCTTAGTAAAAAAACCTGTGCTTTATGTATCTGAACTTCAAAATTTAATACATTTACTAGAAGCCAAGATCAACAGTTCTAAAATATTTTTAATAATAATCACAAGACTTCTTTTTTTCCCTGGAACTTTAATTTTAACTTTTTTTTTTGTGAAGTACATTTGCAAATATCTTTCAAGACAAATATCTGGTGTTACTACACTCCAGTAATATGCTTGTGAACATTGCAGGCAGACTTGTTAAATAAGGGCATTAACAACCACTGTTCATTTCAACCTTAGTTATAGGAATTTTTTTGCTTTTTTTTTTTTTTTAATGTAGTAGATGAAGGAAATGTTGAGCTTTTATTCAGTACTGAAGATCTTGGCTTTTCTGATGTCTTTATTCAACGGATCAGAATTTCACCAGATCAGACATACATGGCCATCAGCTTAAAAAGTGAAAATTCTGAAGAGGCAACCTGCGTTATTATGAAACTTGGGCCTTTTCCTGTTGTGGAGAAAGTAATTCCAACTGTATTTAGTTTTGGTAAGTTGTTCATAAATATCCTGTGGGTTACACCAGCTTTTACATAACATTTTTGTTAGTTTACAAATTAAAACACTTAAATTAAAAAAAAAGGAATCCACATTTTTAGATTTAACCCTGATAGCTTGTTGAATTGTTTCTTATTTATGATTTCTTCCACACTGAACAATTACAAGTTACCTGATGTGAATGCAAGTGACTGCTTTCATCATACAAGTTTTCCTTCCCTGTAAAAGCAAGCACTTACATGTTTGAACAGTCATGCATGGTTTTTATTGCATTCAATACTCTTTAAAAATGTACTGACATAACTTTGCAATATAAAGGTCTTTTTGAGATGTGTCTTAGTTATTAAACCCTTAGAGCTGCACCTGAAGTCACTGATAGCTGTAGGCACTTAGCTTCGCTCAAAAGTGTGCAAGTGCTGCCCACTATGAGGCACTGGCTGGAATTTCAACTGTACTCCAGGATGTGGGTCACAAATGAAGTTTATTATAAAGCCTGTTAAATGAAGTTATAAAGACTGTTGAAAACCTGGCCTGGAAATTTGTCAGGGACATTTTTCACTATACCTGAACATGTATCTAGCTTTCTCTGGAAGAATCAGTACATTCAAGAAACAAAGTTCCTGTTGCCTACAGTTGTGACAGATTATGGCAGACAACAGGATGTCTATGGAATGACTATTGGAATGGTAGAGATTACTCCCATTTTGTAAACTTACCTGGGTGTGAGGTACAGCTGTATCATGAAGCACAGAGGTGCCTCAGTCATGAGCAAGTCAATTGGGCCTTACCACCACTTGTGAAGTTCACGCTTGCATTGCGTGACAGGCAATAGCAGACAGACAAATGAATGTTCTTGAAAATTTCCATCTCTGTTTTTTTTAAGAAGAACTTGAATTTCCCTTTTAAAAGCTTGTCTTAGTGAGCTCCCAGCTACCTTTGCACTTCAGAGCCACGCTGCTCTTCAGATAGCAGATTGTTTGTATTACTTTGGTGTGGTACTTCCTTGGATTTTGTACAGAAAATTAGTATTTATGCATAGGAGAGCCTACCACATCCTGGTGGCTGTAGGAGCAGCAGAGACAGCAGTAATTTGGCTGTATCAGGCAGATTATACTAAAGTTCAGAATAGCAAGGCTCCTGTATTTATATGTTTCTAGCGTAGAAACTGGAGAAATTTTATCTCAGTAGTAGCCATGGGGCAGATGCATTAGCTCTTGTCTCTGAATGGTTCAAGTGCCATCAGGCACAGTGGTGCAGAGCTCATAGTCTATTTATCATCTCGCCAACTCCATGTAAATCTCTGTTTCTCTGCTCAGTTTCAAATAGCTACATATCTCCCATTTTTTGGTTACCTCTGGAACACCCACAGGGTTGAAAGCTTCCTCTTCCTGAGCCCTCCAACTTTTTTTTTTTTTTTTTTTTGTGTGTTAAAAGGTTCTTGTTCTGTAGGTTTCAGCAAAAACATGAGGAAGTCTTTTTGTGGCTTACCCCAGCCTCTGGAATGTAGAAGTACTGTCCTTGGTTCCATGTTAGCTGCAACCCACCTTTTTCAGCATTGGGTCCTATGTTCACAGAGCTCCATTTTCTGTCAGCAATAGCATATGCTGTTCTGAATTTGATACACATTTGTCTTCTTTTTCCAGAATGGGCTACAAATGATGTCCTGTATTACACAAGCCAGAAGAACCTTAAATGCCAGAATGTGTTTATGACTACTTTAACTAATGAGAAACTTACTAAGTTAGTTTATACAGAACAAGATGCAAGGTAATACTTACCTAAAACATAGCAAGTCCTTTATATATTCTAGAGTACATGTGGAATGTAACTGGTTTAAAAATCAAATTCTTCTGTATTGCATTCCAAATGGTAAAAGGCATTTTTTAAAGTTGTGTTCTGCTGTCAGTAGTGCCTTATGCAGTCTGAGAATGTGCTCTGTTCTCCTCTTGATATGTGATCAACAAAGATTTAAGTTCCCTCTCTTACCTCACGAGTTCAGCTGAGTTTATAAATGTCAAGGTCAGTCTCAGGTCAGGGTGTCCTTTAATGAATATGTGACAGTTTCATACAGGGTAAAACAGACTGTGGATTTCATTTTGTTTTCTCTGGTATTGATGTCTGATACATCTTTTAAAAAACACAGAAGTTCAGGCTAATCCTTGCTCTGGGTAATGGATGAGCAAAATCATTACAGCATTCCCAGAGATAGAACTATTGTTGACTGAATACCCTCTCAATAACCTTTCTTTAAGTAGTGGTTGAGGGAGACAAGAAGGCTCTTGCTAAATTGAGTGCAGAACTAGTTTTTCAGCCATGTAGCATGTGGTAGGTTTGTACAGCATTCCATAAATGTTTGTGATTGTTCTTAATTCAAGTTCCATATTCAGTAAAGAAATTTCAATTATTTTTCTTTTATCTAAAAAACCAAAACAAAAGAAAAAAAAATCTGCCATTGAGATGGAGTAAATAAGATCCTTTTGTTCCAGCTGCATTTGATGCATACTTTTGGAAAATCAAGTTGCACTGACCTGACGCTTCCCCACAGGGAGACTGTTGGCATAATTCTGAAGGTCATAGTCATTACAGTAAATCTACTAGAAACTTACTCTAAAGGTTCCTGTGATACTGCAGCTTAAAACAGAATTCACTTCTTCTGCTTATGTATTGCCACTGAGCAGTTGTTCTGCATCTCACTAGATCTTCTAGGTATGCAATCAAATTTTTTTTTTTTTGAGAAGCTGAAAATTTCTTGGCATTGTTCAAAAAACCCCACAACTGAAAAACCAACAGCAATAAAAGTAATATCAAGGTCCGAGTCCTTGGGGAGAATTGTAGCCTGCATTTCAGCTTGACCCTCTTAGAAGTAAGGTCAGCAGGGCTGACCTCTTGTAATCTCTGCTGAGTGCAGTGCCTTCTCTTTCCAAATTCCCATGTATTAGAGAGGCAAGAGGCTGATTCCTTGCAGACTTTACGTCCCCTGCTGTGCTTGTCCTAAGGATATCAAGAGGTTGCTATTAGGAAAAACAATAGTCCTCAAAAAATCCTGGAGTTCCTCCACCTGCAAATAATTAAATGCACAGAAAATGCTACCTAGGCATCTACTTTTCCTTCACCAGTCAAATATTTTGAAATCTAGAGGGATCATTGTTGCAGTCACATACCTGATCTGTGCAATGTAGATTATGGTACTCAGCCCTGCAATTTCGTAATGAAATCTGGATCTTTCTGTTGGACAGGTTTGCTTTTAGATACATCCAGTCTTAAAGATTCAGAATGGCAAAGAAACTGCTGTGTCCCAAGATGATTCCAGTCAGTTAAATAGACTCAAAGAATTATTTCAGTCTGAATTTCAACCTAAACTTGTTCAGTTAGACAAGGCAATATTAGACAAGGTTATAATTCTGTTTTCTGTTTCTAGATTTTAGAAACATTTAAACAAGTAGATAGTTCCTAGTTTCTTAGTTCCAAAACCAGTTCCTAGTTTCTAGCTTTTATCACTCCAATGCTGTCTTGTCTCATGCAGACCTCTGTAATTTTTTAAATTTTTTTTTGTCTTACATGCTTGAGGCAAAATTAGGTCACTAACACTTTGGCTTATTATCAGTTTATCCGTGTACTTGTTCCTTTCTTTTGTTATTGCTGTTCCCACATTATGTCCTTTATTAATTTTAATGTAGCTATCCATTATTACTCTGTTAAAAATAGGGTTACGAGCTCAATAAAAAGTGACATGTTTTGCCTGAATTTTAAAGCCTATATACATCAATAAACTTCCAGTCTGTCTCAGTGATACAAAAACCTGGACTCAGTCGGGCAACAAAGGAACTGCTTTCCTTGCAGATTTCAGGTTCCACACAAAAGATTGTGGGTTTTTGAATCCCAGGATAAATACAGCAGGAGTGGGTTTGGGAACCAGGTAGCCTAGAATTTCTCCAGCCTGTTTACAGGCATGCTGTTCCATACCTTGTAGATAGAAACCCATGATTCTGAAACAACCAGTGTATTTTTAAAATGCTAATCCAGTGTAAGTTATGTTTTGGTATTTTTCAAATTATTCCTTACAGATTCTTTGTGGACATATATTGCACAAAAGATGGGCGTTTTCTCACGATCAACAGCAACAGCAAGACAACCTCAGAAGTTTGGCTGGTTGACCGCAGAGATCCTTTTAAGTTACCTGTGCTTGTACAGCCACGAACAAAAGGGGTCATTTACCACATTGAGCACAGAAAGGATGAGTTATATATTCTCACTACATATGGAGAACCTGCAGAATATAAGGTAATTTTAACTGATAATAAAATTCATAGGGTTAATTCAGGTACATGTTGCAGATGATACAGAAATAGCAAGGCTGGCTTTTAGTTCCATGCTTCACAGCTTGCTAAAATAAGCTAAGAGACTTACACAGAGAGCTGCATGGATGGAAAGACTGACAGTAGTACATGGAGTCTCTCCTGTAGCCTGCCAATTTGATTCTAACTAACTCCTTTGGCAACATCAAGAAATAAGTATGCTTTAACAGTCATTTCCCATATATCAAAATTTAAGTTGGTTAAGTAACCAAGCCACCTATAGTTCTGCTGGCCACACTGAAAGCATCTTGCTGCATGAAAACCTTCTACAGATTAATCTGTGAGAATGGAACTTTACTTTGCCAAATGTTACTAAATTGTTTGTCCATTTTGCCAAAAAAAAAAAAAAAAAAAAAAAAAAAAAAAAAAAAAAAAAAAAAACAACAAAAAAAAACAAAACAACAAAAAAACAAAAAAACAAAGAAACAAAAAAACAAAGAAACAGTTTTAGTCAGGCAAACCCCCCCTGTACAAGCATAATTTTTTTTTCAATAAAAATTGCATGAGATCACAAATAAGTCTACATCTCACTTGTAACTCTTAATACATCTTAGTAATGCAAGGCTGTTTTTCGTTTTTATAGCTGATGAAGGCACCAGTAGCTTCCAGTGGCATGGAGAACTGGCAGTTAGTTTATGCACTGGAAAAGCAAACCAAGCTAGTAGACTTGGAGATGTTCAGTGATCATTGTGTTATGTTCCTGAAGAACGCTGGTCATCTTTACTTAAACATGGTTTCTTTTGTTTCACACTCAGTTCAGCCAATAAAGGTATGTTTTAGCTTGGCTTAAGCGGCACGGTATTTTTCCATCACTATTTTGTTGTGGGTTTGTGGTTGGTTTTTTTACTTAACGTTATAACAAAAACAAAGATAAAATCCAATAGTAGAAATGGTTTGGAAACTGTAATACTGCCGAGGTTGTCGTTATGAGTAATTGTGTTACCTGTGGCTGTTTTTCAGGATTTCATGTGGTGCCTTATTGCAGCACGTAGAAAGTTGCAGCTATCCTAGGAGTTAGCTCTTTCTTCAACTTAGTACAGTCAAGCTCTTGACAGTACAGCTGATTTCTAGTGTAAACTAGGACTTGATTCCCTAAACAATCTACTTTGTCTATTTTTGGTTATACTTATCAGTATAAGCAAGGAAATAAGCCTGGCCCTCCCACAGAAGAATGATCAGAACATTCAGAAGGCAGGTACAGACACTGTCCCATAGTCCATGGGAACAGTTGCTACTGCAGTGCAATTTGTGCAGCGCATTTCTTCCTTTCTCTAGTTATTGCTAAATACTTGTGGCTTAAACCCAAAGTGACTCAATTCAAAAGCATGACTTCTGGAGACCACTGAGATGAAATATTTAATTGATTTGTTTGCTTGAAAAACACAATCTGAACTGCTCGCAAGTTTACTGTGACAAGCTACCAATGCTGCATTCCATAAACCTGCTACAGAAAAAGGTTTTCAACAAATTACACTGTATGGTCTCAGAAACCTTCATTTTTGAAAATGGTTGTAGTTTATTTATTCAGAAAGGGTCTGCAGTTACTCTGGAGAATTTGGACTTTTGCTGCCATTTCAGAAGTCTCCAGCAACCTAACCCAAGTAAGTAGTGACCTGGCAAAGGGTTTGACTATGTCCCTGCTGCTCTGAAAGAATGAATCCTGATTTCTTTTATTCTTAGCAGAGTTAAAAATCTTAAATATAATAGCAGTAAGCGTCTGAGGGCGAATGTGCCAGGAAAAGGTTTTGTTCTTCACAATGGCTGGCGCTAGGAACAAAGTTAAGAGGCAGGAGGTTTTTGGTGCCTTCACATTTCTGAGCTCACTCGCAGCAAAAGCTTAACAACTGGCATGGACTTGGCTCTTCAATGTGTTGAACTAGGGACTGGAAATCAGAGGGGGAAATAGGATCTAAAAAATAAAAACAATGCAGAATAGCATCAACAAATGTTTTAATTATAAAAAAAAAAATCTGTACTAGTGCCCATTTTAAACTGTATTTGGATTTTTTTTTTATTTCATTGTTGAATTTGATCCAGTGGCGTTAAGAGGAAAGTTTGCCAAAGTCTTTTACTTTTTGACCGTTTCAAGAAATACAGGTTGCACTATGTACAAACTGCAGATAATTAGCTTGATATTCAGAATCTTTTCCTCTGAAGGGCACACTAGGCAAAATTCACAGAAGCAGCGTAAAGGTCTCACTTGAAATGCTGTGTTTTCTCAGCTACCTACGTGGGCCTGTGAATTTGAATTGGATTCTCATCCTGAATATACCAGCAGCACTTGCTATTTTCAGCTCACCTCCCCAGTACACCCCCCTAAGCGTTTTGCATATTCATTTGAAGAACATAATCTCATTGAACAAGCTGTGCAAGAGGTACCAATTATTACAAATTGTCACACTACACGTTTACTAGCTAAAAGCAAGGTAAGATTTTTTCAGTCCTTTTCCCATTCCCTTTATTCTTCCTTTTCTCCCCACCCATTTAAAGAAATTGCGTTTGGCAGGGAATAGAGATTAAAAAATGTAAAGAGCAGTTGGTGCTATAGTTACTAAACAGTGGGTGTTTTCTTCAGTGCTATAGAGAAGAACAAGAAAGAGTCGTGATAATTTTTTTCCATTAACCTGGGTATGCTAGAAGAGATAACAGTACACAGTCAGTCAAGAATCTTAGTATGGTATAGCTTAGAATTACTTGTTGATGTATGGTACCATATTCTCCACAATAAATTAAAAGGATGCCAGCTGTCGAATGCTCCACAACCAGCTGCACAGTAGAGATCAAGGAAGGAAAGTTTTAACAACCTAAGTTTAAAAAATTGGAGATGTTAATAAAGAGTTTGTGGTGCAGTAAACTATTTTGTTAATAATAGATATTCTCGGGTGTTAAAGGGGGAAGGAAGACTTGGGTGCTTTGGTAGTTTAAAAACTCCTCAGGTGTTGCACTTAAATGAATTTTATACCCTGCATCCATAAGCCTACACAGCAGAGGTTCAGTCTCTTGCTTTATTTTTCAAGAGTGCTTTGTACATTCCAAGTGAAAAAATTACTGTAATCAAAAAAACCCACATTTTAAAATAAATAATTGACGTTTTCATTGCCATGGATCATTGAGATTTCTGAAATGTCCTTTATTGTAAAATACTCCTTCATTTCCAGGATGAAACTTTGGTGCCAATTACAGTTTTTCATAATACGACTTGTAAAGAGCTACACAGGAAGCCACTTCTAGTTCATGTATACGGAGCTTATGGCATAGATTTGAACATGGGCTTTAAAGAAGAGAAGCTAATGCTAATTGAAGAGGGTTGGATATTAGCATATTGCCATGTTAGGTAAGTCAAAGATAAAGTGGAATTAAGATATGAATCTGTGGGATATACAGATACGTCTTGATACACAACTGAAGAGATACAGAAATCGTTTTTTCATGTAGCTATACCTAATTCTTCATGCTTTCCACTTCTGTCCCTTTTTGGATTTTTTTTTTAAAGTAGGGATTTTTTTAGTTAGTTTCTTTACGGAAAAATTACCTCAGGGAAAAAGAAATTACACTTTCAAGAAACCATACTGCATTTAGGTTTCTTAAATCAGTATGATGGTTGTACGTAACTTTTAATCTTTTGAAGTCTCATTACTTTTGTCTCATCTTTGCTGAAGAAAAATGTTGATAACATGTTCCAGTTGTAATGACATGCTACCTCCCTCTCTTTCCAAGGGCATTGTGTACTGATGTTCAGCCTGTGTGTTCTGGAAGCCATTTGCCTTCCACTGCAACAACTAAACACTTAACATGTATCTCAAGTTCTTTATTGGCTAAATCCTCTGTCTCCAGCTTAGCCACAATTCTATTAGTTTCATAAAACCACTACATACAATAGGCTTCACATTGTCACTGAGATAATTATTCAGTAGGTAAAGAAGATAACAAAAGAATTGCTTTAGGGAGGGAAAGGAAAGGGAAGAATCAGCAATTGTTTGAAATACCAGTTCCAAAATAAATTCAGCACACAACTATATTCAGTCTTCTGCATTCTGTGGTAAGCATTGTGCTGTTGTTCTGCCTCCTCCAAGTAACTTCAGGTGCAAGTCAGTCCTAGATGAAGGTGGATTCTTCATCCAAAGATGAACAGTTTGGCAGACTAATCAGGTCATTCATTTTCAACTTGGAAACTGAGTAAGGAAACTTCAGGTGGTTTAGGGTAGTTGTATAGAAAGAAATAGACAAATTTTGAAATGCTGTACTACAAAATGTAACCTTTCAAGTAGTATTTGAAATCCACAAACTAGGAAAAAAAAAAGTCTTAAAATTTAAGCTATGACTCTCAGACAAATCTTGAGAGTCTCAGTATAGAACTGCGAAATACTAGTTTATTTGTTTTAATAAATACTAGTGCTAGTGATATAGGTATTGAAAATGTTTGAGTTATTTTAATAGTTTCCTGTATAAAAAGATAATATCAGTGTCTGATTCTGTATTGCTTCCTAGTGGCAGTGTGATTTCCTGCAGTGGTGCTTCTGTTTTAAATTCCAGGGGTGGAGGAGAGCTAGGCCTTAGCTGGCACGCAGATGGATGTCGGCATAATAAACTCAAGGGTCTCCATGACCTTAAGGCTTGCATCATGCTGCTCCACGAACTAGGATTTTCTCAGCCAAAATACACAGCACTAGCAGCTGCCAGTGCAGGAGGAGTTCTTGCAGGAGCCCTGTGCAACAGTGATCCAGAACTTATCAGAGCCATGGTTTTACAGGTGAGGTGCTGCCGATCTTTTGTGGATTATGACATTAAACTGTAGTTTGTTTCATTCTACCAGTTTCAGAATTGGAAACATGCCAATTCAGAATTCTTTCCTCATTTATTTAAGCAAACATTGATGTAGCCATCTGAGATTGTGTCCTATTTGCCAAATTTTTTTTGTTTTGTTGTGTTGTTTTTTTTTTTTTTAATAACTTCAAAGGCTCCTTTCGTAGATGTTCTAAATACAATGATGAAAACTCATCTCCCACTGACAATTGAAGAACAGGAAGAATGGGGAAATCCATTAGCAGATGAAAAATATATGAAGTATATCAAAAGCTATTGTCCTTACCAGAATATTAAGCCACAGGTAAAACTGCTTTCTTTGTGGAATACTATAGTAATAAAGTGTAGCACTTTATAAGAAAACAAGAAAGGCATAACTGAAATTAAAAAAAAGAGTCTTTTACCTTTTCAGTGCCTTAAAACCCAGTATTTTAGAATTCTTAGTTGCTGTTTTGTGTTAAACTGAATCACTGATACAAATATAAACTATTTCACAGTAATAATCTTGGCAGTATTTGGAGTCATGACTACTGAAATGAACCCAAATCCCTTCTCCTAATCAATAGATTTCAAAAAACACTTTTCTTAATAGGACTGCCAGGAAGGAGATTATTCTAACCTATAACAAACTCAACATGTAAAACAGCTTCCCCTTTTCCTAGTGGTTTTCTGTTGTTCTGCTGTTTGCAGAGGTTGTTACAGGAGGGAGGAGATATTTTCCACCAATTTAATACCTTTTCAGAGGCAAACAATGAAATGGAAAAGGAGCTATAGCTTTGACATTATCATCTCAGAAGAAATCTTTTTTTATATTAAGGAATGTGTTAGCTATGTTGCATAGCTTCACTAATTAAAATCCTAGTATATAAAAACAACTACTTTTTATGTATAGCAAGATTGCAAAAGTAAACATCAAGTGCTGCTCTAAGGTCAACCATTCCATGATTATTAGTTCCCCCCCCCTTTTTTTTTTTCAATCATTAGCAAGCAGACACATATCAGACCTTTCCTAGTGAGGAGAGGATGTTTTCTATTGACTTTGTCAAGTAGATGATCCCCTACTATGAAGTAATTTTTTGGACCAACATACTGCTTGCAGTTGGAGTGATAAAAGCAATTTTTTTCGAGCAGGTAAATAATGTAATAGATATGGTTTTAGATAAACTGTAACAACTAGTACAGTAAGGTAATAGAGAAAAATTTGTTGCTCACTTTATGAGGAAAAATAGTTGTCAAGTAATTAATTGGGTTTGTTTTTTAATCTCAGTGTTATCCTTCAGTTTTTATCACGGCCTATGAAAACGACCAACGGGTACCACTAGCAGGAGTTTTACAGTATGTTCAGAAACTTAGGAAGGCTGCACTAGATCACGCCAGCAGAACAGGTAAGAAAGGTAAGAATAAGAATATTACAGACATGGAGTTAACTAAACCAGAATATTAGTAGTCATGTAATTAAACATCATAGAGATTGATTCCTCCTTAAATACATTCATTTGTGCAATACAATACAGTGTCTAAAGCTCTGAGGTAATTTGTTACCTGCAAAGGTGAGGTGTGGAGCCCTCCTGACAAACAGATAAAGCTCAGCTTCTCAGATGCATTCTTCAGAATATTAAGAGGGACCAGATTTCTCTAAAAACAGTTTGCCTAAAAACAGTTAAAACCATCTGTTAATAGTGACAAATCACAACAAGCTCAGGAAACCCTCCTGAGATTTAGAAAAAAAAAAAAAGATTGACAGAATGAGAGTGGGGCTCAGTCTTTCCCAGGCCTCAACATATGGTGATTGTTGGACAGGGCTAGGTCAGTCTGCACTGTCTAGGCCGACTACCCATACAGTCAGAACACAGTTCTCAACAACACATGGATAAACCCCTTATTTTTGCTGCTCCTGTAAAACCCTACTTTTCCCAGCTGCTGAAACTGCAGGTGTTAGTCCAAATTAGAATGACAGCAATGCCAAAGGCATAGACACTTTTATATCTGAAACTTAACGCTAGCTTTGGGACTGTTCCCAGCAAAAGGGACATTATTTTCTTATTTTCCAGTACCATCTGATCTGGGGAGAGGCTTTTCCCATCAGTACCAAAATAGATCTTGAATTAGCTTTTCTAAATTTCATTATGTCCCTTCTCTACTAGCAGCACAACTGTTGTGGTTGAGAAAGGCCAGCAAATCCTCCAAGTGCTGTTGCAGTCTTTGCTCAGAAAGAAGAAAAGCACATCTTTCCAAAACAACTCAGAGAGAACAAATATATAGGTTCTCTCAAACATACACGCTAAAGATATATATAAACATTTTTCAAATCTGTAATTAATAGAAATACAAATAATTAATCCAGCAAGCCCCTATGTGTTTGTTTTAAGGAACAACAGGAATTTTCTCAGGACAGGAGGCACAATTATCTATCCCTAAACACTTCACATCCCCACTTAACCTTTTCTTTTTGTTCATTCAGTGTCAAGTGACCACTAACTTTATTGTTCTAGGAGACTGGGTCCCTAATATCATCTTAGACATCCAGGCAAGTGGCAGTCATTGTGATTCATCTTGGGAGGATTCACTGAATGAGGTACGTTCCCTTTACTGTGCATATCCATAACGTGCTGGGGGAGTTCTGCCCTCACTTGGTACTCCAGCCTCAGCAGTTCATGCAGTCACTGAATGTATGTTTGAAGTAGTAAAAGAAAACAAAACAAAAAAACCAACACAAACCAAACAACCAGTACCTGATAGACTGAAGATTGCTTTTGCAACCTTTTAAATGTATTGCAAGAGCAACTGCTTTTTTTAATATATATACACACAGACATAGACAAGCCCAGGAAGTTTTTAAATATATGTAAAATTATATATATTTGTATATGTAGAAGAGCCAGTGACAGAGCCACATCATTGAACCTCATTGTGCCTTAAGTCTCAAAATAGTATTAAACTCCCACTGCAGTGTGTCAAGAGCTCTAACAGAAAGGTTCTAAGTTATGAAAAATGTTGTTCCAGCAGGAAGTCTTGCACTGTAGAGTATTAAGTGCTTAAAATTGTCATACTGTTTATTTACTTCCATCTTCTTCATGAGTAAAACATATGTAATGGGGTCTGATCTAAACATTTTGAAATGCATGATCCACACTTTCAAAGGAGGCTACTACAAGTAGGTTTCAACGTGTTGTACTTTGTATGAGCATGTACGAAAAAATCAGCCACCTGCCAAAAGCTGACCTATTGTTACTGTTATCTCAGACTATTACAGTTGGATGCCTATTTTATTACTGTTTGTAATGGTTTGAAAGCAAACCAGTGAGACACTCCAAGTCAGAAATAAAATTTAATAGGAAAAAAAATAAAAGAAATGCAAAGGTACAAAGAAAGACCACAGACAGAGAATACAACCTGACACTGTTGGTTAGGGTGGTGGCAGCAGTCCAGATGAAGCAGTGATCTCGTAGAAAAGGTCTGGTAGCTCTTGTCCTCTGGAAATCCAGTGGCTAAGGGCCCCCTTTGCTGTCTTGAACCCCAGTTTATATCCAGGTGGGAGCACTTGGCTCCTCCCCCTGGGCAGAGCATCTCACAATGGGTTGAAGTCATTCTGTGCATCATGCAGTGGGTCCTTGATTGTCCATTAGACAGAGATCCCTCCTGGGGGGAGCTCTGTATGAGTCATGGGGCAAGGCATGGATGGGCCCATGAACAGGGAGGACTCCTCCTGCTGGGTGTGAGGTGTTAACAGGGCTGTGAGGTGTGTCCTGGGCAGCTGCTACCCATGATTTGGTAACAGCTCATGAGCAATGACAGAGAGAGTATAGAATATACACGTTTTGGTTCTACCCACATAATGATAAACTGGTCCCAGCCCCTGTAACCATGACACTGTTAATTTTAACAAATCCTAGCAAAGGTTCTGGCAATTATTCCCAAAATTAATTCTTCCAGGAAAAGCCTCATTCTGTCTTAGGACAAGGTATTCTTTAGCATTAGTATGGGAAAGGAGATGATTAGAAAAGCTGTGCAAAACCCCAAAGGTTTATAGCAAAACATTTTTAAATATCTTAATAAAGTATTTTCATCATTTTAGGTTGCAAGACACCTGGCTTTTCTTAGCAAAGAATTTGAGGAAGTATGCCATACGAAATCCTGCAAATAGGTAACAAAGGCACTGACCATTCAACCAACTTCTGGTCAGATTTTTATTTATGTGAAAAGTGAACAGCATCTCCAGAGGATCTCTCCTCTCATATCCCTGCTCTATGGGCATCAGCAGACAAGAAGATCAAAGCTGGGTGTGGCATTGGCTTAGCAACATGCAGAGGAAGAGCTGAATCCACCCTGCTGGCCAGCACAGCAGCTCCTGCCTGCACCACTCCTTTGCTCAGTGCAGTTCTGCTCGGGGAAGCAGGCAGCATGAAGGCATCCACTTTGTACAGGCAGCCTTGCCAGCCTAAGACCTGTCTTCCAAGACCACGTTCTACAGAACTAAAGAAGACTAAAGTCTTCTAAAACTAATTCCCATGCACAGGTGATGATGAGTGTTGCCCCTCTGAGCTACACAGCAGCCACAGTGCACTGGTCAGACGGTGCACTCAGGCTGCAAAGAAGAAATGGACTCTCAAGAATACAAATTTTAGCAGAACACTTTCATCTATGAGTAAATTCAAAATCTTGTAGTTACCTTACCCAGCATCTTAAAAAGAAGGTGCCAAAGTCCCTCCATAAGACAAGAGGAGTGCCCCAGAAGGAGATGCCAGTCTTTCCAGAGGATGAAACCAGTAACACTGCAACACTAAAGCAGCCCGATTCATGGCTCAGCTAAACCTCTGAGCAAGGCACAAAACTGCCACAAGTTGCTTGTTGAGCCAGCAACTGGTACAGACAGTCAGTGGAAAATACACTGTACCCATAAGGTCCTCAAACCAAAATGGAGTTCCCTAATCACCCCCATGTGCAAAACAGACTGCCCCAACTCAAATGCTTGTCCTTCCTTTGTGTCACATAAGCCACTGCAGGGGCACCAAATGCAAATCAAAGCACACATCAAGGAGTGTCACATTCAGTAGAGTTCTGTCAGTTGCTCACTCTGAACTCATGTCTGTACACCTCACCTCAGACTTGGGGTGGAAAAAGAGAACCCATTTGCACTCTTCTTCAACTCAGCAGTGGGGTGGGAGAAACAATTGGAAATGCAGTCCTGAGTGTAGAATTGAACATAATACCTGTATTTTGTTCTTTTTCTTACCAACTTTGAGGATAATGGGAGATGTCAGAGTTGAGAGAAGAGGTAAGCCATCACAGCTTCATTAGCCTTGCTTGCTTTTCCCTACTTTAATACATACTCCAACTCCTTTACAATAAGTTTTACAAATCTACAGACTTTTAAATAACAGTTCCTATGAACTGCCTCAGGCTTTGGATTCCACAGGACCTTTTAACTACCAGCAGCTGTAAGGCCAGAACCCAATAACTGTTCTCTTTCCTCACAAAACTACACACACCTCAACAGGACAGTGTTTTAGGGTGGGTTTACTTCTCTTCTCCACAGACACTAAGGGGGAAGTTCATACCATACTTTTTCATCACTGGTACAGATGCAAGATAACTGGGTATCTGTTTTATTTTTCATGGTGTTTTTGTACACAAGTAGTTTTAAAAGCCAAAGAAAACAGAAAATTTTTATCTTTTCTCTGACACCAACATTTTATTAATTAACAGGAACACTTGATTTTTCTACTCCTGCACTTAACAGTTCACGTAGAGTAAATTGAAGGCACTGGAGTAACAAGCTTTTTCTGCCACAAAACAATTTCCTTGAAAAGCTTCCATAGTATGAACAGGATTTGCTGTTGTATATTCAAGGACCAGGCCTTCTCCCATTTCAGTTTTAATTAGTTTGGTATCGACAGCTTTACCAGTATTGCTAAAATTAGTACTTAGTCTTACAACAGCTTCAGATGGAAGGTTAGGAACTAGAGCTTTCAGGTCTATTGTTGATTCCTGCCCAAAATTGAGAACCATCATAAAGGCTCTGTCTAAGCCCTGCAGTTCCCTCACGTACACGAACACGTTACTGTCGTTCCAGACGTAGCACATCCAGCCCCGCTGAACAGGGAGCTCGCTGCTGCGAAGTGAGCTCAGCTCTCTGTACAAATTCAGGCTCGAGTTGGACCAGGCCATCTGGATCTGCAACAGTCAGCATCAACAGGGTCATTTCTTTGCACTGGATGCAGAAATACTGCTTACCTCTCACACCCACACAGTCTGAAAACACACCTATTAGAATTCCATTTTCACAACTACCTCACTCCAAATTTGTCTGCAAATTCCACTGAAAAACTGCTTTTTCTCATCCACTCACTTGGCAGTTGTGAAGTGGCAGAGACAGGTTACCAGGTGTGACAATTTACCCAGCACTTTCTTCCTCCCACAGTGTCCTTGTAGTACTGTTTATCCAGGGGAAAGCCACAGCCACCCAAAGCTCAATACTGAACTTTTCTCACTGAGCTTCACCTACTTGAAGTCACAGGGTTGGTTTCACGTTTTACATTTTTCCTGTCTTAGACTTTCAAGCTTCACTTCTGACCAGCACTGTAGGTCAGCAAAATCTGTTTGATTTGCTGCTCTACTTCTGCTAGAGATGGTCTATGCTGAATTCTTGTTAGGAGGCCAGTGCTTTCTATAGTAATATTTTTTTTTTCCCGAAGAGACTAGATTTCAATTTAATATTAAAATTATTAAAAGGATCTTAAAGAGCCAAACTGCCACAACTACATCATAACTGCACTTTGTGTGCTTGAATGTATATAGATCAAGTAGGGTCCTTGCTCGTTCAAGGATTTCCTTTTTTAATAAAATCTGTGAGGATTCAGTGCTTTTTCTTCCCTTGAGTTTGTTCTTGCTGCTAATTCCCACTAAGTAGAAGAAGTCAGAGCAAAACAGATACATTAGAGTATTTCTAGACTGTTAGTCTGTCACACGTATAGATACCTACTTCAACATTTACACTTTGGTAGTCAGAGTTAACAGGTAACCAGCTACTGTTGCCTTCAGTGAAACCAGCATTATCTGTGCCATCCCACTGCATGGGGGATTTCTCTGGAAAGGTCACCTAGAAAAAAAGGTGGTGAACAGAATATTAAAAAAAATATCCCTTGAATAACATGATGATCTTTTGGAAGATGTGAGAACATTTCAGTATTGCTTTCTTTGGTTTAAGTTAAAATTTAGTAAGAAGGATGTAATCCTGCTCCAAATCCAAGGAGAAAAAAAGAATCAAAACAGTTCCTGAAATGGAGGAGAGTGAATGACCTCACATATGGGTGTCCATCTCCTCTCCCAAGTAACAAGCAACAGAACAAGAGTAAACGGCCTCAGGTTGCACCAGGGAAGGTATAGCTCCAACATGTGGGAAAATGTGTTCACAGAAAGAGTTGTAAGGTGCTGGAACAGGCTGCCCAGGGAAGTGGTGGTGTCACCATCCCTGCAGGTATAAAAGACATGTGGACGTGGTGCTTGGTGACATGGTTTAGTGGTGGACTTGGCAGTGCTGGGTTATTGGTTGGGATTCTATGGTCTTGATGGTCTTCTCCAGCCTAACTGATGCCATGAATCTATATCCAGCATCACTGGATGTAAAATCCAGAATTCCCAAGGGACTCTGCTAGTGCTGTCTCCCCTTCCAGCACAGGGCTGGATAAAAGTTTCCTGATGACAGCCAGGATACTCTGACAGATATTTAGACATGCAGTGAGTGAATATGCGAGATAATGAGATGCTGTTAAAGTAACAGTAAACAACTAGTAAATGCTATTCAGTGTCTTGTTTTGTAGCCATCGCACTTGGCACCTTAGAACTCTTCAAACTTGGATTTGCAAAGGGAACAATTTGGACAGGATTGTTTGTGTTGGAAAGAAAACATTATTTCCAAGTGAAAAAACTTTATCGAAAATCAGCTTTTAGCTGATTAAAAAGTGTCGATGTAAAAAGTCTGAAGCTCTCATTTTGAAGGGTTCAGAAAAATTCTGAAAAAAAGCTTCCTCTTTGTTATTGAAGAGCTGCCAAAAGATCTGACACTTAAATTTAATGATATAAGAGGGCATAAAATATTTTGCATATACTTTGAGTGTTTGTTTTCCATGAAAACTGTTTTTCATATAAAGGGCACTTTTCAATACAATCTGTCAGAACAGCAGCTCAACAAAAGAAATTGTCACTTTGCTTTGTGACATTATAAATAATGGGTTTCTCCTTTTAGCACGTTCTGAAAAGCAGGGGGAAAAAAAAATCCCAAGTTTTCAACACTGGTAACACTCTCTTTCATCTTTAACTTTCAGCTTCACCTGGAGTGTTTCAGATGCTGGGGCTAGAAACTAACCTGCACAAGTGCTCCCCATCTTCCTAAGACACCCAGTAATCAGGGAGTCTTCCTCCCCAGACTGAGTGACGAGCGGGCTCACGTCGTTACAAAGCCGCTCACCACAGGGTAGCCCTACAAGAGCAAACCCTGAGGAACCAAGGCAAGCCACTTCTCTGAAGAGCATCACTCTGTCAGCAGGCAGCAGCAGCAGCAAGAAAACAGAGGAGATAGTTTGACCTAGGTGTTTCTCAGAGGAAATGAGGTTTCCTTTTAAATCAGAGATTCATCTGAATCGGACAAACCCGGCGATGATCCTGTGCTTCTTCAAGTGCCTCTTCAATCCAAAGCCAGCTGACACGGCTGGTAACGTCGTCAGGGGCTGTCTCATGCCCCCACAGCCCTTCCACAGCAAAACCAGCACCTGCCATGGGGCTGCGTGCTCACGGAGCACCAACACGGCCGTGAGAGGCAGAGCTGAGCTGTTCCCTGCTGGTCATGACCTCTTCCAGTCATGCTCGTACATCTTGGGCAATGAGACACCACAGAAGCCAGGTATGATCACAGAAGAGACAAGAAATCACAGGGGCTGAACAGGAAAGCTTTTAAGTTATGCGGGTCAGCACAGTGTGAAAGGCACAGACACTTTGTTTTAAGCCCTTGACCTTGAATAAACTTCTGAAAACTTGTGTCATCTAACAAACAGCCTGTCAGGGGTGACTTGTGGCTCTGATCAAGTGAGCTAAGCACCTGGTGCCCAGGCTCAGGTACCTAAATCCTCCACAGAAGGATCTAAAACAACAACAACAAAAAAAATAACTGTGTGACAAGCAAGAGTCACTTCTGTTTGCCACCAGGCAATGATAAACAGGGGTTGGTCTGTACACCCACCCCTTTCTGGGGATCCCTTCTGCAAGGTTTGGGCATGCTGGGCAGGTGAGACAGGTGCCTGTGCATAGAGTGAGATGGTGACTAGCCACAGCATCTCACAAGCTCCAATTTCCTTTAAGCAGCAGCCAGGAAATGATGGACTTTGAGATAGTGATTAGGCTGCTTCTGTGGGAGGAAGGAGACATCACAGAAAGTCATTTACACAGTGAGAAGGACTGAGTTTGGTTAACAAAACTTTGAGTATTTTTGAAAGTTCTGTCACTCGGAACTCAACAACAGGATCACAGTTTATAAGCCCTTCACTTACGTTTTCTGTGGCAATGTTCTCCATGCCTATTTCTTCCCCATAGTATGTTACAGGAGTACCAGGGAGGGTTAAAAGCAGCATGTTCATAACATTGATGTACTCCTTCCCAATCCGAGAGGAAATCCGGGCAGCACTGGGGCTTCCAACCTGAAGAAAACATCCTTGTCTTAAACACACACTATAAAATTCCATGCCTATGTCAAACTGGTGAACTAATTTAATAAGGTTGGGGTTGTGTCTTGTTCTTTTTTCTTTCCCCTTCTAGGCTGGTGAGGACAATTATCTTTTTCATCTTGGTGCCAGGACAAACTTCTGCCCCAAATAATTATGGCCAGAGATAATTGTACCAATCCCACCCTCACTGGTGGTTTAAGCCAATGCCCCATTCTGTGCTGGAGACACCGAGGGAGAGGCGTGACCATCAGCTCCCTTCTGTCACCCTTTTACTGAAGGGCAGGACAGACAGACAGCTGGCCAGTGCCAACAACTGTGACCACAGCAGCTGAGAACTTCACACTGGTATCTACTATAGCTCAGCCCTGGGCTCAGCCTGTTGCTGATCCCACTGAAATCAACGGATGAAGGGACGATGCGGGGTTAGGGATGGAGTTTCTATCACCTACATGCTTCTATCAATCACCTAAAGGAACAAGCCCTTTCTATAGGAGCTGCTCTACAACTCTTACCGCCCAGTTTGGCCAAGGGACGATAGGGGGATAGGGATGGAGTTTCTATCACCTACCTGCTTCTATCACCTAAAGGAACAAGCCCTTTCTATAGGAGCTGCTCTACAACTCTTACCGCCCAGTTTGGCCATTTTCCTGCAGGCAGATTTTTCATCCACAAGTTGACAGCTTCAAAAACACTGTTGCCTGATAGATTTTTCATGTTAATTAGGTTGAAATTGAAGGGAAAATCTGCTTCTCGAATAAAATTTGTTCCATAATACATCATTGTTGCTTCAATGTCTTCCTCTTCATCACCATCAGAACCCATAAATCTACAAAGAAGTACACAAGTCCCTTTTTTGGCTCATTCTTAGTTAGCACGGAGCAGAAGGAAGCTAGGAATGATGTTGGACATATAACACAACACTAAGAAGGATATTAATTTCCCTCCTCCTCATCAAAAAGGATTAATGTGAGGAAGCAATATTTTGTAAATCAGGCAAGGAGACAAGGAGAAAAATCTACAAGAGTCAATAAAAGGCTGTAAGGATCTGAATTACAAGTCTTATCTTTCTGATTCCACATCCACACGCTCCATTCCAGCAATTTCCATGCTCTCCTTTACAGAAAAGGACCTGGGGGGTCTCCCAGGTTGAACATGAGCCCACAACGTGCGCTTGCAGCAAAGGTGGCTAGTGGTATCCCAGCCTGCGTTCAGAGGAGTGCTGCCAGCTAGTCAAAGGAGGTATCTTCTCCTCTACTCAGCATTGGTGAGGCCACACCTGCAGTATGCTGTCCAGTTCTGGGCTCCCCAGTGCAAAAGCAGCATGGACATACTGGACAGAGTCCAGCAAATAGCCACCGTGACCATTAAGCATCTGGAGCATTTTTCCAAGGAGAGGCTGAGAGAGCTGGGACCGTTCAGCCTGGAGAAGAGAAGTCTCAGTGGAATCTTATCCCTCCAAACATCAGTAAACTTCTTTAAAAAGTGGGTGACTGAGCCCTGGCACAGATTTTCCAGGGAGGTTGTGGTGTCTCCATTCTTCAAAATGTTCAAAACCCCTCTGGACAACCAGCTCCAGGAGGCCCTGATGAGCCAGGGGGTTGGACCAGATGACCCCCAGAGCCCCTTCCAAACTCTGTGACTTAATAGTCTCTTTACCACATGCCTGACAAGTAATGTAATGACCCACGATCAACCCCACTGGGCTGATGAATTACAGTGTCTCTGTGATCCAAGTGGTGGCTTATTCTGCTCAGTTCTGTACAATCCATAGGTACAGTAGAGCCACCGGGGCGCATTAATTTCCTGTCCTCACAGATTGGGGAAGACACAGGACAAGCTACACACTGCTAGTTGCATTTGATGAAGAAAACTCTTTATGGCATATTTCACTATTTAAAAAAAAAGAAAAGAATCACTTTATAGCTAGCAGGAGGGTGACAAACACAGTGAAAACCACCCACTGTCCCAACAGGTACCTGTACCGGCCGGGTTCACTGCTGAACTGATCCATGGTGTGGCGGAAGCCGCGGACAACGTCGTGCATGCCAACCTGCGTGGCTGTGTAGTCGTGGTGGAGCTGGGAATAGGCTGTGATACTTTCCTTAAAGAAGGCAACATTGCCCATTAGTTCACCGAGTTCAGTTAGGAGACTGAAGCATCTCTCTTAGGAGGAAAATTAGTTCACCAAGTTGACTTAGGAGACTGGAGCGTCTCTCTTAGGAGGAAAGGCTGAGAGCCCTGGCGCTGTTCAGCCTGGAGAAGAGAAGGCTGAGGGGGGATCTTATCAAGGCTTATAAATATCTAAAGGTGTTTGTCAAGAGGATGGGGTCAGACTCTTCAGTGTTGCCCAGGACAAGGGACAAAGGGCACAAACTGGAACACAGGACGTTCCATCTGAAGATGAGGAAGAACTTTTTTACTGTGAGGATGATGGAGCACTGGAACAGGCTGCCCAGAGAGGCTGTGGAGTCTCCCTCTCTGGAGATATTCAAAGCCTGTCTGGATACGTTCCTGTGCAACCTTCTCTATGTGAACTTGCTGGAGCAGGGGGGTTGGACGATACCTCCAGAGGTCCCTTCCAACCCCTACCATTCTGTGATTCTGTGAAAATCAAATAAAAAGTAACAGGGTGCACGCTTCTGAATGTGTGTGCGTGTTCTCACTGTGACATATTGCCAATACGAGGGGGTTTGAGTTTGACTCTGATTCCTGCTAGCAATGTAGAATATGTGCTAGTGACTGCTCCTGAATGCCAAGCAGGCAAGGGCTCTGAGCTTACCTCCTGTGCTGGGCTCCCTAAAGACAACCAACCACCTGTTAAAATCCTAAGACCAGTCTTTTTAGAAAATTGAAAAGCAAATTATTTTAAACAGGAAATTCAAAGCAGCAGTGTTAGAACAGAAATACCAAGTGTACGTGGACAATTCTCCTTCCACCCACAGTGCTCCTGCTTGCTGGTATCTCACTGACCTACACCCTCAGCCCAGGGGCTTCTTTTTCCTTCTTTCATGTGCCCCTTCTGCAGAGCAGCCAAGAGCAACCTGCCTCCCACGGGACAGGCCGAGCCGAGCCCCCCTTCCTACAGCCACAATGAAGACCCAAAGGAGTAAAAACATACACTCTTGCTCCAGTAGGAAATACAGCAGCAAAAAGCAAGGACAACATATACATTACTGGATTCTGAGACTTGTTCACAGGAGGCTCATCTCGGAGATGTGTTGCTTCTAAAAGAAATTTAACGGCGCCGAAACTAAATCCATCGATTCCTTTGCCAAGCCAAAATTTGATAATGTCCTAGACAAAGGTAAAAATTGAGACATCCCAGTGAGCTCACCCCAGTACAAAAAAAGTATATAATTTAAAAGAAAACTAAACCTGTTAGGAGGCATTAATATGTGACACACTATTTTTTAATTTGTACTTCAGATTTTACTAGAAGCTAATCATGTCAATCTAAGGGCAAACTAAGATCTAAATAAAGTGTGTCTTACTATTTCATCCAGTAAAAAAAGAGACTGCTCTGTAGCTTCTCCCATAATTAAGGACACCAAAGCCAAGGCATACTTCTAACCTCATCCATCAAAACAACTGTGCTCTTGTTGGTGAACACCCATCGTGGCTGCACACGAGTAGGACACATTCATTAAAGTATGCAAGAAGATGTTGTCCTGCACAGACCTTGTGCCATCAACCTTCTTTTTATACCATAGAGCTCTTAAAACATTTGTTCTCTCTTACTTAACTGATGTGATATTTTTTATTTTATTTTCAGGCTTATTTGTCGATTTGCAGGAACATGAAAAATTATTACCCAATTTAACTGCCACCTATTTGTAATTTCACTATCAAATTCAGAGGTTAGTTTATATGAGTAAAATTATATCCTACTTCAGTAGCTATTATCAGTTTTAATGGCTTCAGTTTTAACGGCTTCAGTTTTAACAACCATTTTAAAAGCTCAGTCCCCTCTTGAGTGGTTTCTGGGAATGTTTTTTTAGACCAGATTTTTTTCTTCACATGAGGACAAAACCTTTTTTTTTTAAAAAACAGACAGCAATTGACTTGCCTTTAAGTGTGTGAAGTACTCAGATGTAGACAGCTCGAAACTCCCTCTCTCCCCCTTACCCACAAGCCCAGCCAGTCCTTGTAATTCAAATCAGCACTGCCTCATTCCTTGAAAAGGCAAACATCTCTCCGCTGAGGCAGGATGCCATCCCCACATCTGCCTGGCTCATTAACAGCTCCTTGTATCAACAGAGATAAACACTCCTCCCTGGAGTCATTCAGCTCTGTTTCAGCACAGGCTTCAGTGCAAGAGCTGCTTTACCTTCCAAGTTAATCCTTCTGTTAATTTTTCTCCTAGATACAACATCCAAACTAAGCACCTTCATCCTTGGCTCTGGATGGAGACCTGAGCTGAAAACAGTTTGCCTGCTTCCAGACAACAGTCATGTTGGGTTATTGGGGTGCTAGCATCAACTTCAAAGCAAGTAACAGCAATCTTAGGTTGCAGGGAGGAAAGTACCTATGTCACTGTACAAGATTCTGCCCAGGCATCTTTTCTCTTCACTTTGTTCAATTCTGGCTATCCATATTTATGAAAAAACTCAGGCTGGAAGTGCTGCAAGGAGCAAGCAGCGGCTGAACAAAGGGATGGAAAGTCTCCCACTTGAGGGAAGACTGGAAAAGCCCACCCCATTTAATCTAGCACCTTCATCCTTGGCTCTGGATGGAGACCTGAGTTGAAAACAGTTTGCCTGCTTCCAGACAGCAGTCATGTTGGGTTATTGGGGTGCTAGCATCAACTTCACAGCAATGTTAGGATGCAGGGAGGAAAGTACCTATGTCACTGTACAAGATTCTGCCCAGGCATCTTTTCTCTTCACTTTGTTCAATTCTGGCTATCCATATTTATGAAAAAACTCAGGCTGGAAGTGCTGCAAGGAGCAAGCAGCGGCTGAACAAAGGGATGGAAAGTCTCCCACTTGAGGGAACACTGGAAAAGCCCACCCCATTTAATCTACCTTAACAAAAGCTGAACGGGGGCACGTTGTCAGAGCTGAAAAACAAATAAGCATAAAGAAGGGTGGGAAAAGCTATTTCAGCTGAAGGACAGATTTGATTAAATTCATAGAAAGCTATGTATGAGCAGTTTGTGAATAAGGTTCAGCTGAAAAGTAGAGGGCTCCTGAAGCTTTCAAAGCAATTTTAAGACAGCCTTTAGCAGGAAGAGAAAGGGAACGGGATCTGCTTTTAAAGTGGCACTGCCTGTTCCAACAACCCATCAAGATCTTGCCAGGCCCTTAGGCCAGCAGAAAAAGCAACAGTCATACCTTCTTTAAATCCAGAGGACTGCAACACCACCCCTCCTGCCACTACCTCCTCTCAATGACAACTTCATCGGATTTTTTTTTTCTGGTTGCTTGTTTGCTTTTAAATGAGGAAGATTTGAAGCAGAGTAGCTCAAATGCTGGAAGCATTATAGCATAAAGCGTTAATTTTTCTTATAAACTTAACGTGTGTCTACACATCTTTTTGTTCCAGTTGTTTACATATGCCACAATCCTTGAATTACTTCCAATTAGATTGTAAATTGTATAGCACAAATCATCAGGGAAAGGAAGTGTACAAGTGGCTGCTTTGCTGCTGGCACAGCAGCAGTGGGTTATATACTTACATCCATTTCTCGTTGGACAGCGGGGTTGCGAAAATTTAAGTCTGGCTGTTCTTTCCCAAACTGATGAAAATAGCATTGCTTTCTCACATCATCAAACTGCCAGCTGGAATTCCCAAAGACACTCACCTGCTCATGTAAGGGAGGGGAATAATCAGAACTCATTTAACAAGCATTTACTCCTGTGCATACCAAGATGTGGTGCATTACAAGCACATAATAAAGCACAAAATGCCTAACCAGTGGAGTAACTTTTGAGCAGATTTTAGTATTTTAAACAGTTTGTGCCCAATGATCCCTTCCTGTTTGAGTGAGTGAAGATTTAACACTGAGGTAAAGAAACAAAAATAATTTTTAAAGTTCTGTTTGCAGCAGGAACTCCTCTCCCTGAGCTGGTTTAAATCTCAGTTTGTGCTAGGCCATTTAGTCACACCCCTCAACTTATAACCCAGAGCACACGGAGGGGAACTGTGTTGGAGCAGCTTTTGCTGTGTGGCAGCCTGCACCCAGCTTGGGGTTTGCAGGTGCCCCTTCCCAGGCTTACCCAGTTGTTGGGAGGAGTGACCAGGCCGGAGGGCTGCAGGCAGTCCTGCCAGATGTAGTAGTCTGTGTACTTCCCAGTCCGACTGCGACTCAGCTGAAACCATCGGTGTGTGTCGCTGGTGTGGTTCGGTATGAAATCCATGATCACCTTTAGCCCTTAAAAATCAAGCCATAAAAAAAAAAAAAGCATTAAATTTGGTTCACATTTTTTCTCAGGGCAGGCAGTGTTTGTGCTTCTTCTGTCCCAAAGGTCTGGCAAAAGAGAGGGGTGAAAAAACAGCACAGAAAAGCCCCACCTTGCCAACAGTTAGACTATTAGAGTCTGCAAGTAGCTGCAACACATCCTGGTGATATTGTTGCCTCCGGCCCATTGCTGGGCAGGGAAAGAAAGGGGAATGAAAAAAAAAAAATCAGAACAGGTTTCTGTTGTTACACACCTCCTCCAGTAACTGACTGACTTCAACACTTGTCTCCCACCCCCCAGGTGGGAAAGGCGCTTCATCACTCTAGCACCAGTGAACACATCATCTTCCTCACCTTCCCTACAGACTAGACTTTTTTTTAAATCCCAAATGTTTTTGGGACTGGCAAACCATTTTCCATTCAACCCAACAGCTGTAGGCAGAAACACCTAGCCAAACATTTGGTCTAAGGCATAAAACATTGAATGGTTTGGGTTGGAAGGGACCTTAAAGATCATCTGGTTCCAGCCCCCCTTCAATGGGCAGGGGCACCTTCCACTAGACCAGGTTGCTCAAAGCCCCATCCAGCCTGGCCTTGAACACTTCAGGGAGGGATTATACACATCTTCTCTGGGCAACCTGTTCTAGTGTCCCACCACCCTCATAGGAAAGAGCTTCTTCCCGATTTCTTGGTTGGCACATTTTAAATGCATCAGCCAAGGATGCAATTACAGGAAGGAAGCGTATGCTCCCTCCCAACCCCAAAACTGCTTCCCTGCTTCCTTCAGAATGCAGCCATCAGCCACAAAGTTCAGCCAGAACAACTGCATCTCAGCTTTGATCCCCCCCAGCCCATCAGTGTCCACACCATCGGCACCAGCATGCACAGACAGCGCGTCAGGCCACCACTCACCAACGTTCTCAGAGGGCACCATGCCTTGGCAGACAACACAGAGCAGCCTGATGCTGCTGTTGTAGCTCTCTGTGCCTTTGGTCCTGCTCCAAGCAGTCATCCAGTGCCCAAGGGCAGGAAACTTGCTGTGGAGCTAACCTGGACCCTTCACTGGCACCTCCAATGGTCCTGCTCAACGCCATCGTGGGGGAATTGCCAGGTGCACAAACTGAAGCCCCAAATCATAATGTAGTGCTACAAGGTACACCTGTATCATGTGAGTGAATGTCTTTTTAGTAGTTATTTTGCTTGGAGTTGCAGCTCACCTCTGTCATGGATGGCTGCAAGCAGATCCTCAAAATCACTCATCGACCCAAACATGGGATCAATATCATAGAAGTCTTCAGCTCCATATCCAAGGTCTTTTAAGGGGGACTTAAAGAAAGAGGTGATCCAGATGGTTCTTATATTCAAGTATGTAATATGGTCCAGTTTTTCTTGGATACCTATTTAAAAGAAAAGGGCATCAGCTGCTTGGAGAAGGCAAAATATTTTTCTTGAAGTAAGTTTGCCATGGGCTCTGAGTCAAAGACAGTGCAGGGGTCCCTTTGACACCAACCATCCCCTCTGCACTGGCCTCAGGTCGTGGGGCAATCTTGACACTTCTGCAGGGATAGCATGAGGTCACAAACGGGAAACCATTCAAAGCCAATTTTTACAGAGAAGATAAAGCAGGAATTCTAAAATATCAGATTTTAAAAAAAGTCTATTCTGTATTACAAAAATATTTATAATTCCATTTAATAAATTTCACACTCACTTTTGAAAACCAGACTCTGTATTTTGTTACAATGCTCCAACTGCGTTGCTTTCCCATTTCAAGGGACATCAATTAATCCTCAGACTACCCAAAGGGAGGCAGAAGTTTAATGCAAACATCCCAGGTACTCCTTGCCTTAGGAAAAATCTCGTATGGGATTTTTCTCTTGTTTCCTCTAAGGACACCTCACTCCAGACTCCCCTAGTATTTTTAATCCCAAATCTTTCCTATATCTCCCTGACATGCAACTACAGAAACAGTTTCTTGCCTTCACTTGCCAGTAGAGTACACTGGAGTTAGTGCTTCCTGTTTAGAAATTTCCTGTCCGTTATGGTGCTGAGCCTTCCCTTTCTGAGGCAGTAGCTAAGCTGCAGGCAATGGCATTGCCTCCTGGTACCTGCTACCCCTTCGCAGTGCACTCCTGGGAGCTCCAAACCACCTAGACAACAATCAAAACAAAGTCACCCATATTTCTCTCCCCTCTGTCAGTTTTATTATTCCTCACTTTTCCTTATGGAAAGGCAGCCAGCTGAAGAGGACAAAGTGCTCAGCACCACCCGTTCCCGTGACTGACCTCAGTTTTGGGGAGGTATTTTGCTCTGATGGCAGTCCTGATGCCCTCAGCCCCACCTCTAAACATCCCTTCTAACTCCAGGCTTACACTTAGCAACTTGAGCATGCAGCTCCTAGATTTATTCATGATAATGAGTTGCAATTAATGATTAGTCAGATAGCTTCTTCCCTTCTCTGCCAGGGTGGCTTTCTCTGCTGGATTGTACGGTGGGGTTTGGTTTTTCTCTTAATATAGCTATCTATACAGACATATACAGCAGGAGAGCTGCCACCCAGCTTTGCCCATAAGAATGGAAGTTCACCCACCTTTCAGGTCCCCATTCCCGTCCATATTGCTGTCCCTGAAGGAGCGAGGATAGATCTGATAGATAGGACCAGCCTGCCACCAGTCAAGGCACTTTGGGGAGAGAGCAATAATAGCAATCGTAGCGCACACGAGCGCGACGGCAGCAGCAATGATCTTCTCTGCTAGGGTGGCTTTCTCTGTTGGATTGTACGGTGGGGTTTGGTTTCTCTTAATAAACCTATCTATACAGACATACACAGCAGGAGAGCTGCCACCCAGCTTTGCCCATAAGAATGGAAGTTCACCCACCTTTCAGATCCCCATTCCCGTCCATATTGCTGTCCCTGAAGGAGCGAGGATAGATCTGATAGATAGGACCAGCCTGCCACCAGTCAAGGCACTTTGGGGAGAGAGCAATAATAGCAATCGTAGCGCACACGAGCGCGACGGCAGCAGCAATGATGAGCCAGAAGAGGATCTCTCTGGTGACTCTGTACCGGGCTTGGCTGGAGAACTTCATCAGGACTTCCTTTGGCATCCCTGCATAGGGCTTCAAGGCCAGCTCCTCTGCAGATGCCGGGTCCACCTCAACAATGCACGTTTTTGGCATTGCTTCTTGGCTATCGGTATCAGCCTCCTTGTCGTCAAAAGCCTCATTCTGAACAAATCCGTTGTTCTCCACACCACCTTTCTCGCTCAGCTCCATAGGTAAGCTCTTAGCTTCCTCCTCAACCATTTTACTTCACAGGTCTTGTCCTGGAGCCTGCCGGCAGCAAGGAAGCGTTGCCCACACCTTTGTTCAGGGAAACGAGAGGCAGCGTCATTAGCATCTGGGTTTATAATCAATCCCCACCAACTGGTCAAAGTTCAGAAAGAGACAAAAAAAGGGGCAAAGTGCTCCAGCTCTTCTGCATAATAGGCATCTTCAGCAAGATAACAAAACACGACAAGAAAGCACAGTCTTCCGGGCAGGGAAACCTGTTGCTCACGACAGCTGAGTGGAGTCCCGTTTATGGTGGCTCCCCCAGTACACCCGATTTCCCCCTGCTCTCAAAGGGAAGAGAAGTTTGAGGCATTTTACCAGTAAAAGGCTTACTCAATACGCAGCTTTCCAGACTGGCCGTGGTCTCCCTTGCCTAAAGCAGCCTGAGCATTAATGAGTAATTTAGACAGGGATAGGAAGACAAGGAGGTGTTGACAACTTCTGGCCCAAAAGCAACAATACAAAGGAACTAATGAGTAAAGATACAAAGGCCTGTTACGCTTTGTTTCACGCAGCTTAAAAAAACATCGCCCCCCAGAACTAACCCAGCCCACCCACAGCTCTTCAGCAGCACGCAGGATCAGGCACATACCGGTCCTGCCATTCACAGCACATCACAGGTTGCTACACCCAGCGCTACCCCCGGTCCCGAGAGGGCAGCGCTGCACAGGCTCGACAGAAAGTACAACTACCCACTATTAAAAACTTTTTTTGGATGTTGCTGCAATTTGTTCAAAGAAAAAAGACCTTTCCCGTCTCCCTCTTTCCCCTCCGTCTGTTGATGTAGCCGGGGAAAAAGCATTGCCTGAAGCCTGCACCAGCCTCGCACAGATTTACACATCTATGTGCCCTGAAGGCAGGGAGCCGCCAAGACATCCCCCCAGGCTGTGCCCTCTGCCCAGGCATTCCAAGGGAACACAAAGCAATACACATTTCCCAAGGAGCTGCCTTATCACATGCAAAAGCAAACACCTGCCCAGCACCGCGGGGTCAGGGTCCCGGGAAAACTCCCATGGGCAACTGCAGTGGAGAAAAGGTTGGGTTTGGCCTCAAAAAAGTATTTATTGTGTTTGCCTCAAACCATGGAAGAAGTTTATAAACTAATGACTGAAAAAAAAAATCCAGCATGCAATATTCAAATAATTTAAAAAAGTGTTATTTCTTCAGGAGCTAAGAAGAGGTCTTTGACAAATTGAATCCTTTTCTTCCTCACAGCAGCACCTGGCAGCAGCCTTGGCCTGGGCAGTCAGCAAGCAGTTCCCAGAGCATTCGAGATAACAGCAGTAATGTCAGTCCCTGTAATTCAGTATTGCCAGGAAATTCAGATGTAGGACGTTGTTTGACACAGTCTCCCATCTAATGACTATGCAGCCTTAGCATCATCGTATCAGAAAGGGGTAAAAGTTTCCAGGCAGGCACAAAATACTCAGGGTATAAGCTTGTATTTGGTCATTATGCCAACCCACCACCCCCACCCACACACCTTTTGATGGTTTCAGGTATTTAATTTCTGATGAAATTGGAAATGTGTAAACAGAGAATGCACCACACACACCTCGAGAACTCAGTACGCCTCGCTTGGCTTTTCCCCAGACTCCAAGGTTTAAACACACCCATGGCTCCTGCACTACCCAAAAGCTCCTTCCAGCACCCGAGTACAGCTGACAGCAAAGCAAGAGCCAAAGCCAACCAAAACGCACCTAGCTGCCATGGACACGGGGGTCAGCCAAGGATGGACCTGGGACACTGGACACAGACAGGGCTCACTGCCAAGGGCAGGGAAGTCCAGGAATAGACACCTAGTACCTTCAGTTCTGGGTTCTTGGGGTTTGGGGATTTTTGGTTGTTCGTTTTGCCCTCCCTAGAGCATAAACTTGTTTCTATATTGTGGGGCTGCCACAATACAGGATCAGAGTTGAGAATACAGATCCATCTCTCTATATAAATATATATATTCTGTGCCTTTTCACTGCCCCCCAACAATGCATCTGACCCTTTGAAAACCTCATCACTCACCACTAGAACAAAGCCAAGTCTCTCAGATGACACACTGCAAAAACAAGGCCTGTAAGATAAGGCTTGGCTCCTGTGCTGCTCTCTAGAAAGAGAGAGGTAAGCAGTATGTGAAAAGAGTTAAATAAAGGACAGTCACTGAAAAAAAATCAACTATGAGTAACACTGACAAGCAGACTGTACATTAGTTACCAAAACATTGTTTTGTTTGCTTATTTGCTTTTTATTTTTAAAACACATGCCCAGCCATAGCATCCTATCCAGCAGGGCCAGCCACCACCCTGCTCATTCCACCTGCTTCCGACAGGCCAACAGGAACTGGGAAAAAGCCCCCTGCACTGGCAGGGAATACAAAGAATGTTTTCACACTAGAAGGCAACTGCATGACAAAACAGCAAAGCCTCAACAGTGACACAACCGAATTGCAGTGCTTCTTTTCCTGTCTCCATTTCTCAGGGTAATGTCACCCTGACAGGGGAGCCCACAGAGCTACGGCCAGTCATGCTGTCAGTCTGGCTGGCACCACACCATGGCTGCAGCCTGCAGAACTTGCCACAAGTCACAGTCTGCATCTCTCTTGAAGAATACAGCCCGAGTTGGAGGATCTTCATGTTCAACTATTTCACAGCACAGGCATACAATGACAGAAGGTGGGTGTCTGAGCCTTTACAAGCTAGAGACAAATCAGCACTTCTGCAAGTCCCAGGAAGCATCTCTGGTACATCACTTGGACATGGAAATGTGATTTGTCATAACAAATAGCTGTTCAGTAGGTATTTTTGCATCTAATTCACCAGCATTTAGTGCTAACTAAACACCTCTTTTCCCTGACTGCTTGTTCCTGCCTTGCATTGCCCCCCCACGTTGTGCCAGGTGAAGTGTGGAGAGAGCTGCACTGTGAACCACACTGGGAAACAGATTTGGCTGAAGGAAAAAAAAACCAAACCACCAACTTTATCCTTCAGACAGTTCTATTCCTAATCTGCCTGGTCCCCACGAGACCACAGCAACGTTTCAGCCAGCCCAGCAAAGGGAGGAGGAGGAGAACAGGCAGAGAGAGGGAGCAGGAGAACAAGGCACAGCCACTAGACCAAGCAACTCTTCAGTCAAATCAGAGCTTTTGTGTCTCACATCTGTTTTAGAGCATTCCTGCCCATCCCCTACAGAAGTCCTATCATTTCACTTCCAGGAGCAGAAAGCTCACACCCTCAAACACTGCTGACATCAAAGACAGGGAGAGGGTTTAAGTTCTGGGGGCTTACCCCCAGTCACAAATGACATCTCCAGAGGAGCAGCGACCTAACCCCACTTCACCCAAGTACATCACTGCTACCCAAAACACTACTGAAACTCGCTCAAAGTGAGTATTTTCTGCCCCTCTCTTTTCTTTAAGCCAGTCAATTTAATGGTGACAAATTGTCTGCATGGATATTATCACTTGATCTGAAGATATAGGGAGGTTACCCTTCATAGGCATACTTCTTACAACCAATAAAAACCAATTTAGTATTTTGGCAGTCAGAAGCTGCTGCTGCTCTCCTTATGCACAGTTTGGAAACCGTTAGTTTCCCCTCATTTGACCATCTTGCAGGGGTGCAATGGCCAACGCTGGCTCTGTGAACCCTGCTGTGTGGGAACTGTGTCTTCAAAAGAGCCCCTCTCGTCCTAATGTAATCCCCAAGTAACATTAAAGGCTTATTTATACCTTAAGTAGGACAGATCGTGTCTTAATTGCCAAGTGCCTGGCTGAAAAGAGGAGGATTACGCCGCTGTGGTAGATTAAAGTAGCGTGCAGAGGCTGGAGGTCAGGTCTGCAGATGGATCTGTGTGCACTACCTCAGCCTTCCTCTGGTGGCTGCAGGGGATGTAAAGATACAGGGACACATGCAATTATTTTAAGGTTAAAAAGAACATGAACCACCCTGGAAACTACCAGGCAGCTGTCTCGCTGAACATGGTTTTTTTGGAGTCAAACTGTGCTTACAGACAGACTTCAATCGTATTTTGGATCAGCTCTGCTATGGAATTGCTGGTGCACAAGCAGGTAGGAGTGGAGTACAGGTACACTTAGGCTGGACTTCTGAACCTTGAACACTAAAAATTCTAGGAAACCTAGAGGGAAAATATAGCTAAAGAGCTTAAAATAGGTCTGGACAATCAACTACCACACAGCCTGGAGAACAAGCCCAAGAAACTAATACCTCCTCCTATATGTTTTTGCTCATAGACTAAAAATAACACCACAAAGTTATTTTTTTTTTTTGTTACAGAACTGCATTTTTTTTTTTTCCTCTCCTTGTCTTGAGGAGTTGTTCACCTTAGAATTATTTGATAAAGGGAAACTGTAAACTTCATCTTGAGAGAGGCAGATCACCAACAATCCCTACTGAGCTTTAACTTTTTCTTTTTATAATGTATTTTATGTATGCAGGCATTATGCCTTTGGCTTGCTCTCAAGCAATTCTGGAACGGTTCCCTCCTGAGCAATTTTACAGTTGAGCAGGAGTAACTAGCCAATGCCACTGCGTTAGTAGAACCCACTGAAAAGCATTAAACGGTAAAGAAAACACTTCACATTCTGTGCCAGTTACTCTGTTTACCTCAGGGTTAGATAGGGAAACAAAACCAATCAGTATGTGGGCAGTAATAGCTGCTATCTCCACACAGATTGCCATGGTTATTTCTATAAGATGGAGGTGTTAATTTCCTCAAGTATTTCTTATATATAATTACTTAGATGCACTGGCTGGCTAAGTAGTCTGCTGTTTGATGCTATACAAACGCCAAGTCGCTTGTCAGTGACTCGATACCCCACACATTACACCGAAATCCATACAGAGAGGTGATTAAGCACCCTAATGTGCTAAGTGTAGGAAGATGTTTATTGTTAAAAAGTTCTCTCGCTTAATGCTTTTTCATTAAACCATTGCTTACACCGGAGCTGGGCTGACATAATGCACTTTACCTTCAATAGAAGCTCGTTACTCGCAGAGTCAGGGCCGGCTTTGTACCCGTGTACCGCGGCAAGCACCAGGGCTGTCAGGTTTGCCTCAGCGGCTCCTGCCAGACTGATGGATAATCTGACCTTTACAACTATGCTTCGTTCAGCACTAATAAAGTCCTCCCTTGACGCTGAGGGCAGCTGACAGGACATACTGGTGAGGAGCAAGTTGCCAACACAGTATCTTTTACCCTGGGCATCCCTAAATGTGCGTGAGGTTTCTGCCTGCAGCCCCAAGTCCTGGGAGGAGGCAAAATGTATGAAGACAGGGTTTGGTGAGTTTTTTGGTGGGTTCTGGGGGTGATTTTTTTTTTTTTTTAATGCTCTTAGTCCACTAATGGACTATGTGATTAAAGGTTAATGGCATTATAAACGCTGTAATTAGCTGCTGCTTGGCTCATGTGATGTTTCAGGGGAAGAAGGCACCTGGCCCCTGCCCCTCCCTCCCCCCTCCCGGGTGATGAGCATGGCTGGCTTCTCCCCCTATTTTTAATGAAAACAATTATGCTCTAATTCTTGCTCTTATCATAGCTGCAAGAAGAGCAGCACGCAGAGCTGACTTCTTCTGGATGCCCTCCCCTACAGAGGGTCAAACACTACGCTGCCACACATCCACAGGGAAACTTAAACTCCAGGTTTGTTGCCTCTCCAGGAGGAAGCTCAGTCAGGTAACTGCACCCATCTCAATTTACACCGTTACCATTCTGCCTCTGACAGCATTTTGCCCTCACATTTCTGTCCTAGAGGATGACAACTTTATGTTTTTTTCCAGGCTAATCCTTATAACCTTTGCCAACGAGAGACCCAGACCTTGATTTTACCCTTGTGTGAGCTGGGGACATTCAGCACAGAATTAAACCCTGAAAGACTGCTGCTGAAATTTTGATGGCTGTTCATGACTGACTTGGCCTTACTGAAACCAAAATAACTGAAATGTTCTCTCCCCCTCAAATGGGAAAGACGTAACACAGGCAGCACAGCTAGGCAGCCCAACAGGAAGCCAAGGAGAAGCTCAACACCAAAATGGCATTGTACAGCACTGCCACCACACCCACCCTCTGGGTTACCAAAATGAAACACCCCACAGAAAGCTGTATCTGTCTTTGCTAGAACTTATCTCTGACAACAATCTACATTCACTGAGTAGTAACTGAGGAGTAAGTTTTGGTCTGCTCAGCACTTCCTCATGTGGAAGTAGGACAGGATTTTCAAGGAGCAGCTGTCAGTCACAGAATCCTGGGCTCTGCTGCTGACTCTGAAGGGCTGGCACCACATGATCACAACTACTGCCATACTATACAAGCTGTGCTGCTTTTCAGTGCCTCAGTTTCCCCACCTGAGGGAATTACACACGTAGTATCACACAGTTATATGTAGCACCCCATTCTGCCTCACCAGAGATCAGAATAATGAGTTTACTCCTCCCTTGCCCCTATCAGTGCATCCAGATAGACCTTCCTGCAACTAATTTGCTTTTTCACATGTATCAAATTGGTGGCAGGCATTTCATGATCAAACCTACTCAGGCTGTGCTCCCCTGAAGTAATTTCCTCCTTAAACAGCTCGATTCAGACCAGAAATCTCCAGCACTTGTACAGAAAGCTTCACTCTGTAGTACTAAATTGCATCCCAAGGCTTTTACAATGGCTGTTTGTGACCAACAGTTCACTAATTCCATATCAGATCATAACAGTTCCAGAAGAGGAACATGAGTGAATGAGTGTGTTGAAAAAAAACAAATCACACAAAAAAAAGCCAACTAAAAAAACCCACACACATGCACTCAAAGAATTGGAAGTACATATTCTTATAAAAAAGACTGAAACAACAAACCAACCAACACAAAACCCAATTCTCCAATAGAGGTTGGCTGACCCAGCACACTGCCCAGCAAGAGCTGGTGAATGAGCATGTTAAAAAAAACAAATCACACAAACAAAAAAAAGCCAACTAAAAAAACCCACACACATGCACTCAAAGAATTGGAAATACATATTCTTATAAAAAAGACTGAAACAACAAACCAACCAACACAAAACCCAATTCTCCAATATAGGTGGGCTGACCCAGCACACTGCCCAGCAAGAGCTGGCAGATGCAAGGTGGCTCTGGGGGCCAACACAAACCAGACCTCCACATCCAGGAAACATTTCACAAGTGTAAGAAACCATTTCCAAAGCTGTATGTACCATTCAGAGTGAGCACAGGTAGCCAAACTTAACCTTAAATTTTGTATTCACCTGCACATAACAGACTGAAATTGAAGACAATTCTTACTTTCCATATGTTAGAAGAATTGCTAAAAAAAACCAATCCCAAGTACTAACCTCTAAACACTACCTAAACCAAATTCTGCTTTGGAACTGCCTGGCATTCAGGGATCCAGTTATGAAGGTGACAGTGTTGCCTGGTGAAGGGTGAAGGAAGCATCAACTGCAGCAAATATCAGTCTTTCCATTTTGGATGTAATGGATCCACTGAACTGTGTGGGCTCTTCAGGTGCCATCTCTCACATAAACCATCTCACCAGGTACCTAGCTTGTTTATACTGAAGCAGAGAAAAACATAATGCCACGTTCAGCAATTGTTCTTTTAATGCATTTAAATCCTGCCTGCCATCCCCATCACTCACACAGTGGAGTGACAGCTATCACCCAGACCCGTTCCACCCAAGGATCAGCAGTGTCTGCCCTTCACTCACTGTCTCACAGCTCCCATGCTTTCAGCTCTGCCATGCTCTCTAGGAGTCTGTCGTACCAATACAGTGGGACTCTGATCCACTCAGAACAAAACCAGTTTGCATTGCAAATGCAGATCTTCCAAGGAACAAGTACTGAAGGCTGAGCAGAAAGACAAGTGTACATCTTTAAATCAGTGATAACAATACCTGTTTTGTACAGTTTTTTTCTTCTTTTCCTTAATTTAATCCAAAAGCTTTTGTTTAATGCAGTTCAAAGCATAGAGCCTAGTAAGACCATATTGGAAGTCATATTTACAAAATAAAAACTTCTGTTTTCATTCTGTTTGCAGAAGCAGCACTTGAAACCTGGTAACTGCATGTAAAAAAACAATTGCTGCCAATTATTCACACACTTTTATCTCAGCATTTTCTCCCACCTCTAAAAAGCTGAGTGAAAAATGCAACAATTGTGATCTCTGAAGCAACAGTATAGAACTTGCTAAATGGTTTTAAGGTAAGGTCAGATAGGAATGAAGAGATGAATCTAAAATGTTTCATCATTTTAAAATTTCTCACCCAGTACAATGAAAAAAAGTTGTCCATGACTAAAAGTAGAGACTGAGAAGTTGTTGTAAAGCACCACACTTCTCATCACCTCACATGCTGTTTGCATCAGCAGAGTATTTCCTACAACTATATCCTTCCAAATTAAATGCAGATTTAGGAACTATTTTGCTTTGATTTCACACATTCTCTGCTCCCCAAATGGAAACATTACTACTATTTTAAAGACATTAGAAAAAAACACATCTGCTTCATATACCCAGGCCAAAATCCTTATTACACCATTAAACTTAGATGTGTTTATGAACTGAAGGTGACCACTGGGTAAAGGATCCAAACACACAAATCCGAGTGCATTCTCCAGTTTCTCCTAAGGACAAACTAAATACTGTAGATTATTTGCCCACTATTAAGCAGATATCCACCTCTTTACATGGGAGCAACCTGCCAAAACAAAAGCAATATTCACACAACGACTTCGATGGGGAGAGTGTCAAAGATTGGGAAGTATCTTTTCATTAATGTAATCAGTTATTAAAATGTATGCATTTACTTCCAAAGTTTACAACTACCTTCTAA
>NW_008623786.1:0-4153 GCF_000691845.1 Merops nubicus
CCACAGAGATGTTAAACAGGACTGGATATTTATTAGCAGCATCTGCATCAGGTTCAGTTCCCAGCTTTTGGCTGGAGATTTTTGTCCCAGTTCACATACAGGCATAAACCAACTGAGCTGAACTAATGCCACTTTGGGTGGAAGCTCTTACAGGAGTTTAAGCCTGGCTTATATCAGGGAAGAGGAACTAGTCTGGTTTGAGACTAAACCAATGAAAATATAAAGTTGTGTTGATCTAGTACCATGCCTTAGAAGTGAAGCAGTCATAATGTGAGCCCACTGCTTCATCCTCTGGCTGATGTGTCATAGCCTTCCTGCAGGAACAGATCTGTGTGCTTCAGATGTGCCAGGAATGATAAACTTTCTGAAGAAACACCACCCTGATGCACAAAATGCTAGCCAGCACTTCTAGGATTTTTAGGCTTAATCTCTTCCAAGTAGGTGACAAAGAAAGGGACTCACCATTCTCACCTCCCTTTGCTGTTACAAAGCAGGATTCCCACAGTAACAAGAAATTATAAACAGCAAAACAACAACAAAAAAGTAACAAATCATAACAACTGAAGTAACACGAGCATATCTCACACAAAATTTAGAGCACAGAGGATTAGTCTGCAGCAGATGCCCAAATGTCACAGGAGTACAAGAAACCAGCACTTACCAACAACTACTTTGATTTCTTTAGACTGGTTCATACAATGAGCTGCAGTAAGTACAAAATTTTCATTCAGAATAGTTCCACCACAAAACTCTTCCCCCATCTCGTTTAACAGAACAGCCTGCAGAGTTAAAAAGGGAAATAGAGAACTCAGAAGAGCAGTTTGACTCCAGTGGGCTCTAGAGAGGGAACTGATTTCTCTGCACACCACAGCCATGCTTCTCACCACAGCACCTACTACTCTGCAGGTGGCTCCTGACATTGCACACACACGTGTGTGTGCTACAGGCTGGCAGGTACTGCTACAAAGCCTCATTTGTCTTTACCTTGGGTGGATGTTTGGCTTCCACATCACCTCACTCCCAGTGTTTAAGTAATGTCTTTTAGGAACAAGACACTGATTCACTAGGCAGGGAGAGTGCAGCCCCCAAATCACCCTATTTCTTGGACTTACCACCCCAAAGAATTCCCATCCAAGTTCTGTTGGATTTTGATCCCTCCCTTAGTTTCCTGAATACAGGAGCTCATTTTGAGTCCAAACTCAGGAGGAGAACTTCAGATTCTTTAGATTCATATGCTTTAGGCATGAAAGCATCCAGGTAAAGCAGATGGCTGCTTTATCTGGCACACACCCAGGTGTACCACTTCACCAGACTGCTGCCAGGCACAACTGGAACTTAACCTGCACAAATGTCACTGGTAGGGCAGCGTGACTCCAAAGCCCTGGCTGGTGAGGGGTGAAGAGGCACCACTTGGAATGGCACAAAACCTTTCACTTCAACATTTTAAGGCTGCAGCTTCCCTCAGAGACACATTCTGCTTCCACTCACCTGCCATGGGCACTCGCCAAGCAGACACTCATCCCCACCTACTATCCTGGTGTGGACATTATTGGTCTTGCCACTCGTTTCGTTGCCAGGAGGAGGGGTTGGGCTTTCTGTGGTAGCAACCATGTCCTCCTCCAAGCTCGTCCCGTTTGTGGGAGGGACATCTTGGTCACCAGTTACACTGCCATTAACAGCAGGTGAAACAACTGACCTCTTTTTTCTTTTCACAAAAACTCTTCCGCAAGGATATTTTACTGTAAAGACAAGGATGTTAAAAGTAGGGACTGACAGAAACATCAGCACAAGAGACTCCTTGACAACCCCACCTCACAATAACCCAGTTAATGCAGCTCTCCTTTTTTGAAAACACTAGCAAAAGCTTGGCAGATGCAACCAAGGAGGAAGACCAGGTGGTTTGGAAAGTTTAGGGTTTTGTAATCCTAAATCTTACCCGTAGGTTGTCTCTGAACAGTGTTTTCAAAGCATTTAAACCTTAAACCATCATCTTCAATCATTTACATTTCTATATTCCTGTACTTGCTCATACAAAATCCATTTTAATTAGGAAACAGAGTGGTTTATTTTAGGAATAATATGGCCCATGACAGCAGTTTATTATTAGCTATAAAGGATATAGAAAGCAACATCATAAATATATGGTCGACTTATCCCTCCCACCAGGTTTGTTGAAAAACAACAAAAATGGACAAATGTAAATAGTATTATTAATAATTATTTAATATCATCAGTTACTATTTGATTAGATTGACTGACATCTAAAGTGGAAAAGTTTTTGTGAGCTGGTATTTTATATGGCATGTGTTTAAGTGAATGAGCTAGAACTGCAATCCCTTTTCTCCTGTTAGCAGTGGAGTTTACTCAGGTTCTTGTGAGGCACCTTGCAGAGGCTTCCAAACCAGCTAGATTTTGATAAGTCCATTCCATCACCTCACAAAGGGAAGGTTCTGGAAATACAAAGCCCTATATTTGTAAATACATTTGGCCTCAGTGTTACATCTCCATCACACAGAACACTGATGGTTCAAAAATTCTTTACAAGTCTCATCACCATTGCTATGAGTTTATTAAGTGGCTTCATACCTGATGAAACACAGTGTTTGCCATCCTCTGCCAGAACATACCCTTTTGCACAGGAACACACAACATCCTTCTGCACATTCCTCTTGAAGCTGCAGAACTGCTCACAGTCACCATTGTTTATTTTGCAGTACTTTGGTATGACTAGAAGAGAGTTGAGTTGGGAGAAAAAGCTATAAATCAACACTGACTTCACAGAAGGTGTTGAAGTTCACCCCATCAGAATGAAATCAGGAAGAATGAATAGAACACTATCAGAGAAATCTAGATTTTGGTATATTGTCACACAATTCCTCCTTCTTGCCTTAGAAGCACTCAACAATTCCTCATGCCCCTCAGTCCTGTGGCTGAACTTCAGTTCCATGCTCCCCATGCTACTTCTTGGCTACCAACACACATTCCAGTGATGTCATCAGGGTAGTAGCTGCATGCCACAGAAGCAAGACTCAGGAAGGATGGATATGCAACAAATTATTCCTTGCAAAGCTGAAAAGGTCTCTGCACTGGCTACTGAAATCTGCTTTCTTTGGTTCTTCACTGTGGTGAGGTGAGCAGGGAGGCTGTGCTGGGCAGAATGGCTCTTTGGTATCACTTACAGGAATCCTGTTCTTCTTAGTTGTATCATCATGTTTTGGGGATTCAAGCTCATGTCAAGAGGCACTAAAATAATTAGAAGTGCTTTCTTTGGAGCAAGTATAGCAAGCATTGAAACAGGCTGCCCAGGGAAGTGGTTGAATCACCATCCCTGGACATGTTTAAAAGCCATGGAGATGTGGTGTTGAGGAACATGGCTCAGCAGTGGACTTGGCAGTGTTAGGTCAATGGTTGGACTTGATGATCTCAAAAGTCTTTTCCAAGCCAAATGATTCTATGATTCAGAGCATTCACTAATATTATCCATGTGCAGAGCCACCAGGGCTTTGTGTTTCTAGCACTGTCCCCCAGCTCATTGCTGACTGCCATCCTATCCTATACATCTTTACAAGAGGCCAGTAATGCTTGTTAAGAAAGAGTTAACTCTCTGTGTTTCAGCTCCCTGGGAAATTCACTGCCACACTTCTCTAAAGCAGACACCTACCAAATTCACAGTTCTTGCCTTGATAACCATCCAAGCAGGAACAAGTGTAGGAACCAATTCCATCTTTACAATGTCCACCATAGTGACAAGGACTTGAGCTGCACTGGTCCCCATCTACAAAAACAAGCCAAAAACCAAACCATTGTCAGAGAGTAAGTGTTTCCAGTGAACTCTGGAGGGCTGTTCATAAGCAATCTTCTATCTTTCCTTTTAAAAGGTACATCCTGTGAGTTGCCACATTCCAGATGGAGCAGAGAGCAGCAATGCAGCCATTCCAAACCAGCAGTGATTCACACACACATCCTCAGTTTTGCAATCTGGTTTTGGTGACTATCATATGACAGTGCTTTTTTTTTGTGTAGGAAGATAAATTAATACATCATGCTCAGCCTATACATCATTTACTCTGAAGGCTGTAAAGGCAGACAGGACATTTCAACCTTGCAGCTATTGCCTAAAGATATTAACCTCTTGACTGCTTGCATTTCCCTA
>NW_008623786.1:4184-9422 GCF_000691845.1 Merops nubicus
GCATCATAATGACAGCTCAACTTTTATTTCTTGAAAGGTCATCTCACCCCTTGTGCATGTCATTTAAAGACACAGACAGCAGATTATGAAGCAGAAAATTAAAAAAAATATTAAAAAGATGCTTTACAAAGCCCTGCAACATTCATCTGTGCAGCCCAAATTCCTGCTTTGTGCTGCTGACAGTACCAAAATGTTCCTGTTGCATCCACTGAGGTATGGGCTTGAGCTTCAAAAAATTGGCTCTTACCTCACACACCCCACATCCAGCTTGGCAAATCTCTGGTGGCTGTGGCCTGTGACCTCCATTGTACCCACTGAGGTATGGGCTTGAGCTTCAAAAAATTAGCTCTTACCTCACACACCCCACATCCAGCTTGGCAAATCTCTGGTGGCTGTGGCCTGTGACCTCATCTGCTGCAGTTTTATGTGCCACAGGGAGTACCTGTTGAGTTTTACATGCTTCCCCCACACCTCAGTCCATGACCAACAGCACTCCAGATGCTGTGTCTGTGTGGTCCACCACAGAGGCACTGAGGACTCATGTCTATCCTCAACAGTGGGAAGGAACAACCATCATTTACCAAAAGATAGACTTGAGGTCTACACAGAGCACAGCTCCTGGTTTCTGCCCCCTCTGCAGTGCCAGGCACACCTCAACATCCCTTCTGTGGACATGGCCAAGACCAACAGCACTCCAAAAGCTGTGTCTGTGTGGTCCACCACAGAGGCACTGAGGACTCATGTCCATCCTCAACAGTGGGAAGGAACAACCATCATTTACCAAAAGATAGACTTGAGGTCTACACAGAGCACAGCTCCTGGTTTCTGCCCCCTCTGCAGTGCCAGGGCACTCTGCTCACTCATGGTCTTAGCTAGGCAGCATCCTAGTGTTAGGAAATGTGTTTGGTTTTCCCCTACACTGCAGTTGCTGCTGTGCTAATGAGCTTTAAATCAGTATTGCACAAAAGCATTGCAGAGTCTCTTCCTGCAAAAGGAAGTGAGAATGAATTGCTCTAATAACTTGGCTCAGGGTAGCTGTGGTTTTCAGTACTTCTAGAAACCAAGAGATCATGGCTGGAGTGTGGTTGAACATGTAGGGAAGTGGCATCTGCACCAAGAGTGCTGGCACTGATGCTGCACTGCTTCTGCTCTCATGAGAAAATGGTCTGAAATTTCCCACTCCTGCTCACTGCAACACTGGCACAGGCTCTGCTTGACATTTCAGCCTGCAGGTTGTGGAGCTCATCCCCTGCTGAGAGGATTGTGAAAGTCTGCAGCATCTTTGTGGCAATGGTCTTCAGTTTTCTGCAGACTCCAAAAGACAAAGTTGAGCTGTATCTTTGGTCAATATTTTTTGAGGTACTCCTCCTAATGTGCAAGCTAGACAAATATTTTCAGGAGAACATGTTACCAAACACTAACATATTAAAAATCTGTCCCTGCATAGAGACCACAAACACTAAACCCTTAATTAATACAACTCAAATTTCTAGCCATGAAGAATCTTGTGTTGGCATTTAGGCTCCACCCTCCTCTATTACTCTTTGCAGCTGGAATTCCCCCATCTGTGATGAGTGCCTGGCAGAGTCACACACTCAGTTTCTGCTTCTCACTGTCCTTTGCATGCAAAGGGCCAGAATTCTTTCTCTGAGAGGATGAAGACCAGCCCAGCAACTCCAGGCAGCTGAACCTTGCATTCAAATGAAGCAACGGGGTTGAAACAACAGCAAGGCAATAAATCAGATTCCTTCTTCAGAGGAAACACAAAGTCAGGGTGTCCCAGGGTGAAAAGAGAGGAAGGAAGGGAGCAGGAAGTGGTTGCTTAGGAGGTGCATCCTTTCTAACCTTGCAGTAAGGCAGTTTAGCTCTCTAAACAAACACAGAGTGTTTCTTACCTACATAGAGGTTCCAGAATTCCTCCTACAGGCAGGTGTGGGGAAAGGGGAATAAAAGGAGACAGGCAAAGTTAGATGAGAATTACTGAATCCTTCATAAAAATATTAAGAGCTTTCATACAGAGGATATTTGCAGCTAACAACTGTTTAAACTCATATTGTTACAAGCACATACAGTGCCTTGCAGCTTGTTATTACCATGTAATAAATTAAAATCATGTTGTCCACCTATAGAGCCCAGCTCTCCAGCAACAAGCCTCACACATTATCCAAAACCATCTAAAACCCCCTAGAGACTTCCCAGAGTGACTTACTCAGCGTGAGGCACTCCATTTCTTGCACAACTGTATCTTTCTACCAGTTTTGACCCAATTTCCTTAAATTCCTGTGAAGTCACATTCTCAGACTCCATTCCCCCACCCCTCCCCATAGTGCTGTGGGTCAGGACCTCAGAAATCCTGAGACTGAGGAAATATCTCATCTGACTGCTGTCCTTTCCCTCTCCAGGTATGCTGCCTGCCCAGGACAGTCCTTCCCAGTGACATCTGGTCCCCAGGCAGAACAGGCTGTGCCAGTTCTGTTATAGATATCCAACCTTTATGCTCTGAAGAACCCTGGCAATGAACCCATGAGTCCCCACCCAGCTCAGGGCCACTCCAAGAACAGGCTGGTCAGCAGGTAATGCTGAAGTGAAATGAATCTGGCCTTAACTCCAGTTTCAGGGCTGTTCTGAACAGCCAGGTAGCTACAGCAAATGGTCCCAGGTCCCCTCCACCACCAACTCACTTCAAGTTTTCAAACACCACGTTTTCTGCTTCCCACTGCTGCCCCATCTCTCTAACTCTCCCTGGAGCTCGGGGACAGATCATATCTCTGTCTAAAGTTAAGCAGTCACCAGGGTAGGGCAGGTGACAGAAAAGCCACACACAGAAACTTCATTCCATGTGAGCAATTTGACATACAAGAACTGTTCCCAGTGCACGTTCTGTCAGTTCAGATACTGGAAAAGGGAGCCACAAAATGATAAGCACCACACAGCTGCTTGAGATACAAATCTCTCCCATGAACTTCCATGTTAGAATTCACTTTCTCAACCTTCCTGTGGACTCTCCACCTAAGAATTTTTGACCATAGTCATGACATTTAGCTTTGCCACCTAGATAGGGTGAACACATTTTCCACACAGGTAGTATTAAAGCATTTAAAGGCCAAATACTTCACAATGGCCATTAAACAGATCAGAACAGGTAAAAGAATTGAGACTTTAACATGGGCTGGCCCTGCAAGAGCTAAATTAAGATAGTTCTCCTACAATGCCTTAGTAATTCCAACCATGGTCATAACCACTAATTTATTTTTTGCATTAAGTGATTGGGAGCAACTTGTGAGTTTTGATGCTCATCTCAAAAGACCTTAACACTACTTTATAAACATGAAATATATAGACCTATGTCTCATATTAGCTCATTCTTACAGTCTTCTCCTGGTCTTCAAAGGCTTCTCTTGCTTCTTCTTTCGAGCAACGCTCCTCATTGCATTCTCTTTCAATGTTCCCTTTCTTCATTTCCTCCAAAAAAGAGTTAGCACGTTTTGTTCTTTCCAAGAACTTGTTGGCATTTTCTTTCTTGATGAATACTAGACAACAGAGAAAATTATACAAGTAACATTTGGAGGTGGCAGAGTGTCATTAGAAGTAAGTGAAGTGGAAAACTGAAACAGACCCTTCCACCACTCTGCCTGTACACAACATGATTTGTGAGGTTAGTCCTCACACAGACTGATGCATCCCAGGATCTCTCAGAGCATTAGATCTCTCTTAGATCCCCTCTGAGAATCTGCAACTCCAGGATAAATTGTAGGGCCCTCAAATTTTCTCCTCCTGCTTTTAGTCTTGACACGCAGGTTGCTGCTGAGGGCTTCTATCTATGTTGATCCTGCTCCAGACTCTAGCCTTGAACAGAATGACTTTCCCTCAAGGCCAGGGGGATGGCATTCCTTGGTTTGGTTTTGAAGCTGACCACCAGGCAACACCACCGCCCACTCTAGGGGCTTGTGGTGCAGAAATTAAATGCCACACAAACTCAAGATATATTCATGTATCTACTGACAGCTGAGGAAAGCCCATATGTGAGTTCCACTGCCCTTCACCACCCCAAATCCCACTGAGCTGCCCTGGGGTCCTCCTTTCCTCTTAACACTACCTCCCAATTGCCTGTAAAAATGTTCCTGCCTCACTAGTATGTGTGCAGGTAGAGCTAAGGCAGCTGGGTTCTAAGATTTAACAAAGACCACAAGTAAGCAAACACCAGCTTCAAGCAGGAAAATCCAGCCTAGGATCAGTTTGCTGGGTTGGTTTATTTTTTAGAAGCTTGGTGTCACGGAAGTGTCAGACCTGCTGCCCTCAAGTTCAAGATGCAGGTAGCTGTTGATGTAAACTGAAGGACCAGAGGCATTAAACTCAGCTCAGATATTTGACTGCATGAACAAGAGCCCAGTTCAGGGATAAATAAACGTGCTGACAGTAATCACATACCCTAATATCCTCTAAACGAACACAGAGGGGACTTTGCTTGTCCTGAAACTGGTGAATTCACCACAGGGAGCCAAATTCTGCTGGTGCTGTTTTAATCTTCTTGCTCTATGAAGCAATACCACAAGATCCCAGGCATCATTTGAAGCCCCCCTCGCTCTGAGGAGGCTGCTCACAAGGAAGGCTCACAGAAAACGCTTGTGCCTTGTAGGTTAGCAGCTGTCAGTTCATTCACCCCCTCTCTCATTTGCCCTTAAACCCCTCCCTGTGGGGACAAGTGGCAGGACACAGCCGGTGGGGTTATTGCCTCTGGATCCCTTGGCCTCCACATCCCTTTGCCTAAGCGGATGTTTTTGTAAACTTGAGCTAGCCAATGACTCTTCTGAGGCTTCTGGTCATTCTTTCCCAAGCTTTCCACCACGCTTCCTTCTCGGGTGACACCAAGGAGTGCCAGGCGTCGGTGGAGTGGAGCAGCACGTTCCAGAAACGTGAGGGAGAGCTCCTTTTAAAGCTTCCCCGGGCTGACTCACCGAAGGGAGAGTTAATGACACCTGAAAAGCCACTCGCTGATGCTGCTTGGACTGCGGGGCGCTTCGGTGCTGACCCTAGCGCACAGCCAAGGGGACGTGCTCCCCCCCTGCGCACCCAGCCGAGGGTGGGGAGGGTCGGCAACCGCACTCCGTGGGGCTGGGGGGAACGGGAGGAGGCAGCAGCCCGGGAAAGCCCTCGGGGGCCCGCAGCGGGACACGGCACCCCCGGGGCTCACGCACCCCGCGGCTGAGGCGGCACAGGGGCGGAGAGAAGCCTTTTGGG
>NW_008623787.1:0-974 GCF_000691845.1 Merops nubicus
TCTCCTGCTCTTGGAGAGAGGAGTTGTGGCTTTTCCGGTTTAAGTAATTTTGAAAGGTATTTCATCAACGTTTGCATTCTCTGACTAGCTCGCAGTTCCTTCCCTTCAGAACCTTTTGTGTAACCAAACTGTGCAGGGAGCTCCAAATCCACGTTGTTAGTAACGAAAGCAACATAAAAGTAAGATGGAGCACCGTGTTCGGTGCTGTCACAAAGAGCAAAGGTAGCTTGTCCAGCAGCTGCAGCAGCACATCTGTTAGTGCAGGGAGCAGATGCTAACTCCCCCAACAGCCATCACCAAGAAACAGTTCATGGGTGCTCTCCCCCGAGTTGTTCTTTTCCCTCTCTTCCAGTCTGACTCTAACACTGTTTGGATTTCATCTTCGATGCAACAGAACGTGATTTTGAACTTGCTTTTCTCCTCCCCCAGGATTATTGAGCTGTGTCATCAGTTCCCTCACGGTATCACAGACCAGGTGATTCAAAATGATATGCCTCACATGGAAGCCCAGCAGCGAGCCATGGCTATCAACAGGCTACTCTCAATGGTAGGGTGATTTCACCTTCCTCATGCTATCTTAGCCAACATGGAGCACTCCTCACACACACAGTCTGCACGGCAGCAACCTTTTGGGCAGGGCTAGCAAATGAATCTCTTTGGATTTCCCAGTATTTGCCATAATGTACAGTTACAATAGCTTACTTTTGGTTGCCATAAACACTTGTGATTGCCAAAACCAATTAAAACATACTTCAATGTAGTTTTTTCCATTCTGTAATACAAAGTTAACATGAATGTGCAAATCCCTTTAGGTTTCTAGGTGAGGAAGCTACCACTGAGAAGTACACATTTGGGTTTTTTGGCATACATAGAGTTCTTTCCTTTTGTTTTTCCTCTGTATTAGTTTGTAAAGCAGAATGTGATACAACAGTCTAATGTAACAGTCACATGCAAGTGTCGTTGCAGTGGTTCAG
>NW_008623787.1:1005-2027 GCF_000691845.1 Merops nubicus
AGGTGGCAAGATGGCCACAGGTTATCACCACAGGGCCCATTAATGATGGGGGATGAATTAGCTACAGAGAAAAGAATGAATGTTATCCAGTGCTCTTGTGAGAAGGTTTTCTCTGAACCCCTCAAAAAATCCAAAGGCTGTGGATTACTCTGATGAAGCAGGTGAAACATCTCAAGGGATGTTTTGCACCTTCTGTGAGTTCCCCACGTCCCACTGGGCATTTTCCTTTATGGTATCATGAGTCAGCCTAAGACAGTGGCAAGGATCACTGTCAACTACTTCTGCCAGGTGTTCAGGAACAGGTAGTAGCTGTTTAGTCTTGTTGATTTGGTGTGCCATGAACTTGAGTATCAGTTAAATGTTCCAGGTCTTTAAAAATCAAGGTTCCTTTTGGTTCTGTAGCTAACTTCACACAGGCATGTGAAATCAGGTAATAAAGCAGACTGAGCAGTGCAGTCAAAAGAACAAAGTTGTAGAGAGGGGCACTTGCTTTCTCAGAAAGAGGAGAGCTGGGAAGTAACCAAACTGAGCAAGGTGTGGTGCTTTGTTTTTGATAACCAAAACTCCTTAGCTTGGACCATACTAGGTGGCACTAGAAGTAGTTTAGTCTTTTTGTTTTTTTCTGTTACAGATGTGAGGTTTATCCATATATTGGATGTGTCCTTGTGTGTACAGTAACTTCTGAGAGGGCTGGCCAAATTCATAATGAGGCTTCAAAGCTAGTTAAGTCTCTAGAATTTAAAATAGATGCTTTGGGGAGTGTGTGGGGAGATCTAGTAAGAACTTAAAATGTGGTGGAAAAACTGCAGTGAGAGCTCAGCTCCAGGGTGATTTCTGGGTAGCCGTGCAAATGAGTTTGGGTGGAAAGTGAGAGCAAAGTACAGGAGAGCTTGATGTCCTTGTGCAATGGTGAAAGTTACTGCATGGATGTTGTGGGTCAGGAATTGTATCTGTTATTTGTGATAGCTGATAAGTGGATATTTGTCAGGGAAAAAAATATCCTCAATGGTTATACTGTGCTT
>NW_008623787.1:2091-16722 GCF_000691845.1 Merops nubicus
AAAAAGTACCCTCAAGAATATTACTCCTTCCAGTGGTTAGAAATATTTGCTTTCCCTTTTCTTTATTCAGTTGACAGGTTTTTTTTAGAAGTTTAGAAGATTCTTGCCACATTCTGAAGCAAGCTATTTGAGGGCCAGTAAATGCATTGTTCCTCTCTCTCCTAGGGGCAGCTGGACCTTCTCAGGAGCAATGCAGGTCTCCTATATAGAATCAAAGATTCTCAAAATGCAAGGTAAGCCTCTTGTTTGCTGGATAAATGTATTTGCAGCACAGCTCTGCAACTCAGATGCAGCATTGCTGAGGATGCACTCAGCAATATAATATGGATCCCCTAACATGGGTGTTACAGAACATAACTGCTTGTTTCTGGGGGGTACACTTAACTGCCCTGAGCTGATCCTGGAAACTGTTTTAGGGATGGTGGTTTCTGCTGAACAAGGGGTGCCATGGGACTACAGTTCTGACTTGCTAGTAGAGTTCCTGATCCAGATGACAGCAGAGTGATCTGTCCAGACCTGTCTATATGCTCAGGTGAAATTCAGCTGAAGCCTGAATCTGCAAACTGTGGTTCTGTGGTCTTCATTGCTCTCACTACATATTTACAGCTGTTCCAGGAGGCCACTTGAACTCATGCTATTTGATTTATTAAAATCTACCTACAAACCATGTCTTGTGATACCTGTGTAAATCTGAGTAAATATGATGTCTAGACATATTTCTGGACAGAAATATCCTTCAAAATGATCCCCAGTGTAGGTGTGTCATCCTCTCTTTCAAATGCTTTAGAAAAAGCTTGCTGAGTTCAGGCTTTCTCAGACAAATGAAAAGTTGTGTTTTAGCACTGGGAGCATGTTACTATCTATCCCTTTGTTCTGCCTAGAGACAGGTTATCCTAAATTACATTTTGTGCTGGGTTTGATCTTCCACAGTTGTGTTAGTACATGATTCTGAATTCCCTGTTGTTAGGACAAGTTGAGTGACTCCTGCTTAGTCACTCTTTCTTTCATACTGTGCCCTTTTCACTGTGGCTTCCCACAGGCAAGCTTGCCTTGATACAGAGAGGTTTAGCATCATGTATTATATTTGTCAGTGGCTAGCTTATTGTGTAGGGGTTTTTTTCCTTTGGGCTTTTTTTTTTCATTTTTTTCAGTTTAAAAAAAAATACAGCTTCTTTCATATTGTGGACCTTTCAAAAATCCTGATGTCTGTCTTATTTTGCAGTAAAATGAAAGGCTCTGACAATCAAGAGAAGCTGGTTTACCAAATTATAGAAGATGCAGGCAACAAAGGTAGTTTAAATATATCATAGTTGTGAATGGTACTAACTGTGTTTACTTATGGAACTGTGTTCTTGTCCACACTCTTAAATGGTTGCCCAGAAAATACAAATATGGAATTAGAGTCCCCATATCAGATCTGTAGCTAATGTTTGAAGTGTCCACCTTTTAAAAAGAAAAGAGAAGGTGAGATTTTCTATTAAAATAACAACCTGTCCTGGTTGACTCTTGGGGAGGGGCTCTTTCAGAATATTTGGAGTATGGATTTGAGTTAACTATGGGACTGTCAAACTGAGGAATCTGCAGAACACTCACTACTTAAATGTGATATCTATGTTGGATTTAACAGGTGTGCTGCCAGCAGAAACCTCTAGTAACTAGTTTTTCCCAGCAGTCATTGCACACTGTGGTTGAGACATGGCAGCTAGAACTGGCTGTCAGGTTTGAATTGAAGCAAACACGAGTTACCTAAAAATGCAAGAACATTGTTGTGATCTATTCACATTGGCAGTGAAGTGGGGTGCACTTGTAAGAGCTCTCAGAGGAGAGGTGAAGGGCAGGAGGACAGTGTGGTGGTTATAGTGTCCTTTTTGTGATTTTGCTAGTTGTTTTCTTTGTTCCATCCCCTTCTGTCCCTTCCCTCCTTTTTGCCAGGAGTGGTAGGATCAAGGATACGTCCTATGGTTGGCAAGTGAGTCAAGGAATGTTGTGATGTGACTTTCAGTTTGTGAGTATATACAGAAACAAATGGTTTCTTCTGTTCATTTCTGTTCACTTCTCTGATTTTAAACAGGTATTTGGAGCAGGGACATTAGATACAAAAGTAACTTGCCTTTGACGGAGATCAACAAGATACTGAAAAACCTGGAAAGCAAGAAACTGATTAAAGCAGTTAAATCTGTGGCAGTGAGTGTTTTGTAACTTTTTTTAAAAATAATTTCAAATGTTAGCTGCATGGTGTGTATGTTTGAACAGAGGACTTGGGCCAGGCAAACCTTGTTCTGCCTCCAGCTTTCTCACTAACTGTGCATCAGTGTTTGACTCTCTGCCTTTAGTGTGTAGGTCTGAGCTGCAACAGATATGAGCCATTATGTTTATTAAATAGTCAGCATATTACTAACAAGCTGATTAATACATTATTAATCTAATTAATAAACATATCCCTATTAATACACAGTTCTTCCCACCACTAATAATTACATGCCATTACACTCAAATTGCAGCTTTAGTTCTCTTAATTCTTTATTGCATACAACTTGTTACAGTTCTGTTACCCTTCACAAACCTCTCACACTGTTTGCTGCTAATCTGCAGTTTTGTCAGCATTTTCTCTGCCATACCCAATCTTTAGTACTACTTTCCCTATCTAGGGAGAAGTCTGGTGGGTTTCTCTTTAGTATCCCAATCTGAGTGCACAGGTCAGCTTCTCTGCTGTCTGCAGGCATCCATACTTCTACTGCCTGCAGCTCCTGCCCTCTATGTTCTCAGATTTTTATACCTTATTCTCCATTTTTGTTTCTTAACTTTTTTTTTTTACACCCTTTTCTCCTTTCTCCACTGAAATAAGCAACCTGCCTGTAATTATTTTTTCTCCATTGGTTCTAGTTTTTCTGCACCAGAATTTGGTATTTCTGATACTGAAGCAATCTGAGCCTTTTGTATGGGTCTAGTGATACAGTTACCTAGCTGCAAGTGACCTTGCAAGGTTCCTTTCCTGTGGAGATCCTGAAACTCCCTTCAGTTATCTGGTTCATACTGAATTGTACTGTTTACTTTAAACAATTTCTAAGATATCTGATTCTGTCTCAGTCTTGGGTTCTCTACTTTGTTCCAGTTACTCAAGTACTTTCTTCTCTCATGTGCAAAGAGTTCACCTAGCAGAGTAGGGCTTTTCCTTTTCCATGCTTTTCTTCACACTGTTCTAATGCTCATGCAGCATCCTGATCTCCCTTACCTGCTTAATTACAAATCCTTAGGATTAGTATGTTCTTTGGACATTCTCCCAGCAGGGATTCTCTTGTGGCAGGGCCTGGTACACCAGGAAGACCACTTGCTTGTGAACTGTTGTAAGTTTTCAGTTGCCAGTCTAACTGGCACCATGGCTTGCATGTGTGCTTTTTTTTTGGAGAATTGTGGGGGAGTGAGAGTGATTTCCTAAATAAAAATAAAATGGAGATAAAGAAGCAGGACGTAGAGAAGCATATATTTTTCATGTTCTTGTGAGAGATGCTGGTTTCATCTAGTCATACAGGGGCCATAACACTGCTAAAATTGCTTCAGTGGTTGCTGAGTTGCTCTGAATGACTGCTGCAGGAAGGTTAACTGACTACTAATATCAGGGTGTAAGCAGCATTCCTGTCCATCCCACTTAAGTGTGGCAGTAAGGAAGTAGGCTCCCCAGGACTAACTTCAGCTGCAGGGTTTAATCATGTAAGAGTCCTGTCATCAGGGCATGGGTTGAAGCCTGCAGAAACAGTTGAAAGCTTCTCTATGAAGTTTGTCTTTACTGTGTGCTAAAGACTCTTTCCTGCCCTCTTTCAGCTGTGGAGGAGGATTTAAGTCAATAGGCTAAAATTAAGCTCTGAGATCTTCAGTGCGGTTTGTATTGTGTTAGTACATTGTTAGTAGAATTCTATCTTCCAGCACTGCTACAAAATGATTAGGAATCTAATGTGTCTTTTCTTTATCTCTGTGTTAATTGATGGTCAGACATGTCAAGGATAGGTGAATTTTAGGAGTCATTAACTCTTTCTTATGTAAATATCTTCTTAAATCTGCCTTTTCTTAAGGCAGGCTGTCAGCTGCTGAGAGCTGTGCACTTTTCTCTCTCAGGCATCCAAGAAGAAGGTGTATATGCTGTACAACCTGCAGCCCGACCGCTCGGTGACTGGTGGGGCCTGGTACAGTGACCAAGACTTCGAGTCTGAATTTGTGGAGGTATTAAATCAACAGTGTTTTAAATTCCTGCAGAGTAAGGTGAGTGCCACTACTAAAGTAATCTTCCATTTGGTTTTGTGCAAGTAATTGTTTTCTTTATAAAACCAGTGACAGGCAAGGCTTAAGTTTTCCCTAGTGTTTTCTGTAGGTGCTGGCTGTTATAACTGGATCAGCAAATCCACACTGGATTGTTTTTCCCAGCAAGAATGATGGTGTTGCATTCCAATAATTTGTATTTTCACACCCTGTGCAGGGAATGAAGCCTTCTGTCTCCAAGATCCAGTGACAAGTTAGGCAGCAAAGGACATAGGACCAAAAAAACCTAGCAAAAGGCACTGTTTTCCCTGGAGACCTCCTAATTTCTGAGAGAGCAGAAGGCACTAGTCAGTCAGCTAGCTTTTCCTAGAAGACTTTTTTTTCAGGAGAAGCCTGCTTTTCATTAAATAAGTTGTATGCATATAGCAGCATTTCTCTCTTCCATTAAAATGTATTTTAACAGGCACTAGGTACAGCAGAAACATCTTTCGTGTCAAAAAAGTGCCAGATGTTGATATTCTTTCATATTCATCTAAATCATTGTGTAATTTTTGTGTCATGTTTAGTGTAAAATTATGCTTGGTTGTGCACTGTAGTGTCCTATGTACATCAGTCTTAAGGACGTAGCTTTAAATGCTGAATAAAAAAAATGTCCCAGAAATGGTTTGCAAATTTATAATTTGGTCTGCCTGAAGCTGAACCATGAAGGAGGCTCTTGACAGTGAGTGCTGACTGTAGCTCATCTTTGCTTTTTTTCTCAGGCAGAGGCAGCTCAACAGAGCAAACAGAACCCCATGATACAGAGGAACAGCTCATTTGCCTCATCCCATGAAGTGTGGAAATACATCTGTGAACTGGGTATCAGTAAGGTCAGAATAAATTCATCTGACTACTCTCAAAATTGTCAGTGCATGACTAGCTTCAGGAGGAGGGTCCTGTAAATTTGATAAGGGTCTAATAAGTGCTTTAGTACCTTACACTTACTGTAGTGGAAATGGGCTTTGCAATTTTATTGCTTTTTGAGGAAGGTGCAGCATAGGATTCCAGGGTAGTTTTTACACTGGGTTTTCAAAAAGGTATGAAAGAATTAGCATTTGTATCCTTGTTGACAGAGTAAAACTTACTTGTGCTAAGTTTTCCTTTAACAGTCTCAGCTGGTTTATATTTTATATTTTTTCTCAAGTTTACCTATTCACTTCAAGCAGTTTTAGGGGAGGAAAAAAAAATCAAGAAGAAAAAAACTCCTGCACATATTGGTCAGCATCAACAGGTATTATCTTCAGCAGTTTTGTCTTTTTCATCTTTCACAATAATTTTCCTGTAAAACTGGAAATGTATTGTGCTAGGATGATACAGACTTTTGAGGTACCTAGGGAGGTTCTTTTTGGTAACCCAAGACTAGTGTCATGCAGAAGTGCTTGGGAGGTAGGGGGCTTTGCTTTTCTTTTGGGAAAGTATTTGCTTCTCTTTTGGAATCTGCAAACCCCCATAAAACACCCAGCAAGAGTGGTGCCTTTGTGGGTTAGGTCAGAACTCTATGGATTTGTTACACATGGTGCTTGCTCATTTCCTCCTTGCAGGACTTAGTGGTGCCACATCTTTCCTAATACTTATTTTACAAATTGTTTCTTAGGTAGAGTTGTCAATGGAAGACATTGAAACCATTTTAAACACGCTAATATATGATGGAAAAGTGGAGATGACTATTATTGCTGCAAAGGAAGGGACAGTAGGCAGCGTGGATGGACAGATGAAGCTGTACAGAGCTGTCAGTCCTCTCATACAACCCACTGGGTTAGTCAGGACACCCTGTGGACTATGCCCTGTAAGTAACTAATTCTGTGTGTGAATAGGTGGGTGCATGAAAACTCTGAATATAATCATGCACATGGGCTGCTGGCACACTGCAAGGTTATGCCTGTGAGTGATTCTCATGGCTTTCTATGCCCACTGCACTTAGGAGTGTGGTCTGTGGTGCCTTAGCTACGGTGTAAGAGGAAGGTTCTTTAGTTCAGGATGTTTCTCAGCTGTATCCTGTCTCCTTACTGGACTTCATGTGAATGGGTGCTGTAAAGTGTAGCCTGTTTCAAATCATATATATTTTTTTTTTTCTGATCTCAAGCTTGCCTGTTTGTTTTTTAACAAGCTAACTCATTTCTGTCTAGCTTTTGGTCTGTCCTGCTTGGATTGTATCTGCTGTGTGGGTAAAACCAGCGTGCCCGTTTGCATCACTTCCTAGAGTGGTGTCTGTTTTGCTTTATTGTGCTCCCATTTCTCTGCCTCAGAGCTGGTGTTGGAATTCCTAAATTTTGACCTCTGTTAGACTACTGCTTTTCTGCTGGGGAAGGTGCAGAATATGTGAGTATGTTACTTCCAGTTAGGTAGTGCTTGCTGTATGTAATTACTGACATAGGGCTTTCTTTTGCAGGTTTTTGATGATTGCCATGAAGGTGGTGAGATTTCTCCATCCAACTGTATTTATATGACAGAGTGGCTGGAATTTTAAAGTGAGAGAGAACTGTAAACTGGATTTGTGCTTCAGAGCCAAAGTGACAAAACAGCTTGCTTTTTTAAAAGTGAACTTCTAAATTTGAGTAATTTCAGGATATGGAGTGACACTGTTTTTAATGCAGTGTTATGTTTATAAAGCAGCAACATATCAGTTGCAGGAGCAGTCCTGTGAGTGGACTGGAGACAGCACCGAAGGTCAAGGCTGATGTGGAAATGTGGATCTGTTCTTGTACCAAGAATGGGTTGTGTGACACAAGTGCCATGGGAGCAGATAGGTGGTGATGCATTGCTTCTAAGGACTTTGTCAAGGACTCCACAGATGTTCATTCCAAAGGAGAGACAATAAGACATTAGATGACCAGAAAAACTTGCTCATGAGCATTGCCAAAGCTGAGATCCCAAACTTTGCTTTCAGACTAGTACTACTGGTGGGTGCTCAGGTCCTGAAGTTGACAATTTTCTCCCATGATGCCTACCATCTAATTGAAGACTAAGAATTTGATGAGGAAAAGATCTTAAAAATGTCAAACAGAACTCCTTGTTTCCTTATGACTTTTCTTACCTGATAATTTATTATTAAAACCCTGATTTTTCTCATGTACACTTGTGCTTAATTTCCTCCATTGCTGCCATTGCCTGGTGATACGTTTGTTGTTTTTATTGCTTCATCTGACAGCTACAAGATCATCCTAATCAAATCTGTGTTGGTATGTTCTGGCAGCTGCATCAGATACATGGATATGTCAGCTGAAATTTTAAGAAGTGGTATTCTGGGAAGATGTGTTTTCCAGAAGAGAGAGTTTCTCTGGCCTGATGCTACAGGGAAAATTTTTGTTGATTACCTGAATACTCTCAGGGTTGAAAAAGATGCCAGTGACAGTTGTTTGTACATAGATCTGATCACTGGCCTTGATTTGTGATCTGAGAAAGGGATGACATGGGCACATCATAAAAAAGCACAGTCTTCATGGGATGTGGTGACAGTTTGTGTCTCTCTGAAGTGTGACCTCTCTGTCTACTTCTCTGTGACATGCTGGGCGGATGAATTGCCAGTAACACATAGACTGTGATGTTGTCATAAGCTTCATGCCCAGGGTATGTGGACTTTGGACCTCTTGAGAAGAGCTGTGTCTAGTTTCCTTTGGCTGTTGTTGTCCATCTGGCAGTATTAGAGGGGCAATGCTGCCTTTGGGAAGTGTAGGTTCAAATCCCACTTGAGAAGTAAAGAGATTTTTGTACCAGCTACTTTATACTGATTATTTACCACATCTCTTCCTTAATCTATCATCAAACAACATCTGGGGAGGGGGAAAAGATAGGGTTTTTTTTTCATAAATGAGCATATTGTGCATATAGGACGCTGCCAGCTCTTCCACCATCCAGTGTAACAGGGGCTGGAATGACATACTAACAGGCAGAGTGATGCAGACACCCATCTGTGCAGAAACAGTCTGATCTTGGTACAACTTCCTACCTGAGGCTTCATCTTGCTGCATCCAGCCTGGATCTCTGCAACTACTCTGTGTCCTCATGACCAATGAACAACAATTGGTGGGTCAGGCCCAACACTGGGCCCGTTGTATCTAGCCATTTTCAAAATTGTCTGTCAGAAAATAAGCCCTTCTAGACGTGTTGTTGGCAAGGCCGTGGTCAGCCACCTCTGCAACTGAGTTAGCAACATGCCAGGTCACGTGTCCATACAGTAGTAAATGGTGGGCTGACACAATCTGCATTTTGGAAGACAGTTTACCTAATAAGGGTAGGAGACACTGTATCAGCTGTTTTCAATACTCTTGAGGAGTTTGCACCTTCTAAAAGCAGTCTGGATCCCATAGGAAAGTGTTCAACTCTTTCTCACTTCCCATTTTCCTATTTACAGGACGGGGTGTGGGCAGGAGGCTGCTGGGGGTAAGCGCTCTACAAAGGATAAAAAACCCCCCATGGTTCCTGTCCCACACAGGGAAGGTATAGCCAGAGGCAGAGGCTCCTTGTTCGGGAGCAGCTAGCCATGCAGTCTCCCACTGAAGCGAAAAGTGCTGATAAGCTGGCACCTCGGGGAAGGAGTTTGATTGTATTAGCCAGAGGGAGCACCCGCAGCAGGCTCTTCCTTTTGTGTCAGTGTGGTCTCCAGGTGACAGATGCATATCGCTACAGAGGCAGAAGGGTTCTTACAAAAGAGATGTGGGGGGTGAACCGTTGAGATGTTTACCCTGCCCCTGCTCCCTTTAACCGCTCGGCACTGCTGAAGCCTGGGGAAAACGCCGCTCATGTCACTGGAGCCTTCACCTCGGCTCCAGGCGTCCTTTATGTGGCCCCAGGTAATTTCACTGAAGTGTGGGGATGAGGTTGCCTTTGTATTCCTGTGTTCAAAGAGGACTTAACGCAGTGGGGTCCTGAGCCCTGCTGCTGCAGAGCTAACGCATTGTTTGTGCTCTCCTGCAGCTAGAAGGCAGCTTTCAGAGAAGCACCGTGTCTTTATCATGCAGGTATGTCACCTCATGCAGTATACCCATAATCGTCGGCAATAAGAAAAAGGAGAGAGAGCTTGTCAGGGAACAGCTCTAGGAAGTAGAGAGCTCGTTTATTAAGTGCTTAAAATTTTGGCTCATTTGTATTGGGTTTATCTGATTTAGATGACCTTTCTGGTCTCTGAAGCATGTTGGAGCTCTGACAAGACTTGTCTAATTTGGAAAAAAGCATGACTCTGGAGAAAGTAAAGCAGTTTCACTTTCCTATCTGTAAAATAGAAATCTATCTGACCTATTCTGTCACTGTGGTTCTTCATGAACCTGGCTAATGTATCGGCAAGTAATAATCCTTTAAAAAGAAAATATGTCCTAAAAGTTAATATTAAGTCTCGTCTTGTTTTCTTCCCTGAGCTGCTTCAGTCTCCTACCTGGAAAAGCTGTCCCCTTTACAAACTGGTATGAAATGTAAGATTTTGAGGAAACTACAATACTAACTCCAGTACAGAATATGAAAACACATATTGAAAGCTGAGAGTTAATCCTCAAAGCATGGATAACTACTCGGAAGTATGAGCCACTCATTCTTTATGCAAGCCTCACACGGGAGGTGACAGTTCAGCTGCTGCAGACCACCAGGTACGTCCTGGGTGGGAGAGTTCAGCCCTGGGGTGTGCTGACCCTGCTGTGAACCCACCAGGCTGTTCCGAGCAGGTTTCTCCCGGGTAGTAACTGTCCAAAGGCGAGTTGGAGGCTGGTCACACCCAAGTGCCATTTTCACGTGGAGTGGGAGATGGCTTTTTATTTCCAAGACAAATTTTAACCACGGTACCAGGCTGCACTGTGAACTGAGAGAGAGCACAGCTAGCAGGTGGTGTGTGACACGTTCAGCCTTCATAGCCCAAAGTTAAAAGCATTACTATTGGTGGCAAACTTGAAGTTTTAATAGTGAAAACATTTATCCTGTGGCTGAGTGGCTGTTTGGTTTTTCCTGAGGTTGCTTTTTTTGTTTGATTAGTTGCTTGGGTTTTTGAGTGCGTTGTTTTTTACTTTGATGGTAACTCTGACCCCTGCGGGAGGTGTTAAAGGCGATGGTTTTTCATCTGGTGGTGTTGGAGTGCCGCCTTCTGTCTCGTCCTGGTATGGCTGCCCCAGGGTTCAAGACAGAAATGGTAATGCTCTTAAATCCTGCCCTGGTTTCATTGCATCCATGCGCAGAGCAGATTTTGGGAAGAAACAATAGCGAAGAGTGAGTGAGGGCAGCTGGGTCTCCTATTGCTGCCAAACACTTCATGCTTTGAAATAGGTGAGAGACACCTTAAACAGGGCTGTCCTCCACCACTCATAGACCACCTTGACTTCTTGCTTCATGGGGATGGGACTTCCCAGGCCGGACAGACACCTCTGGGAAGCTCCACGGCTGCTTTAGAAGTTCTTTTATGAAAATGTTCACTTCGTCCCTCAGAAGGTTAATTATTGCACTTTAGGCACCCCTCAGATCCTGAGTGGAGTGGGGAGGAGTGGAAGCTGAGCTCAAAGCATTCCCCTCTTTCAGTTATTAAATACAAAACAAGTTGGTGCTTATGGAGGTAGCCTGTTTTTTTTTTTTTTTTTTCTTTTCTTTTTTTTTCCCCCCTTCTGTCGTTTTTTGAGCAAGTTTGTGATTCTTCCAGGAAAACAAAATAATGAGAAAGCTAGCTTTTACTGTAGGTCTACAAACACAGGGCTTTAGGATTGTGCCTGTTGCACACTCACAATACTGGCTCCGTGTTAATCCAATGGTAGCAGGGTGGGTGCAGCATGACACTGGGGCACTGTGCTGTGCTTTTGAGGCATGACAATGTGAGGAAGAAGTAAAATGAAGGATGAATTTGCAACTCCTGAAGAGCAGATTTGTGTTCCCTCTTAAAGTCAGCAAGTCCTGGGTCTGAGGATGTTAACAATGGGAGTAAAGTAATTGTAACTTCATACACATTAGCAGATAAGCATAAGCAGCATTCTTCTACCTCTTTTGACTCCCACTGATTTTGTGATCTTTCTGCTCCTGTTCAGATTTTACACAAGCAAATTTAACCCCTGCAGAGCACACAGCTTGCTTTATGTCAGGAATCATGGAAGGCAGTATTAATGTTCAGCTCAGGCAGTATCTTACTTTATTTTGTTTTGGACCTGGAACATTGCTCTCCATTGTTAGATGCTTCAGTAGAGAATACACCTTTTCTGTCCTGGGGAGAAGGAATGAATAGCTCTTGGTTAAGGCAGTTTCCTCAAGCGTTTACTGGCTAATGCCAATCTGCCTGAGGAACTCAGTGTTCTGAAAATGGCCCCTATCTGCCTACTTGGGCAGTTCTGCTCCATGTCTGCCAGCCAGTTCCTTCTGTCTTTTCCAGGGAAGGGAGGGAGGACTACCAATGGATCTAAGCTTTACAATAGCCCGAGGGCAGTTTCACTGGATATTCTTCCACTGCCAGGGTCTGTTGAAGAATCTTGGAGGGCACAGAGAACAGAGTTGGAAACCTTGTCATCCTCTCCTCAGTGTTTAACTTCTTGCTGTTTCTGTTGTAAACAAGCTCTTAGCACAGACTTGGAACTGGAGGAGTCACAGATTTTTAGAGGTGCTTAGAAGCTGAGAAGAGAGAGCCCTTTTTTTTTTTGTATAGCTAAGCATTCCATCATAGACTGTGCAGTAACATTTCAAACACTTATATTCCTAACTGCTTATTATATGTTAAATTTGGTCACATTTCTTATGCATGGCTTTGCCAAAAACTTCATATAGCTAAGAAGAGTGTAGGATGTGTCCCACACAGCTCTTAGAATAGAAAGAAAGGCCATCACCCTGTGGTTGGTCACAACAGAGACCCTCTACAGGCAAACTAAGCTCTAGAGTTGGGCCAGATTTTTCTTGTGCTAGTTAACTGGCAGGAGGCAATGCCACTGGTAGATCTCCATAGCACTGTCTCTCTTGGATTTTTTCATCTGCCATATCAGAGGTGTAGGCAGACACCAACGTGATAAGTGGGTGAGTTTTGATATACCAGAGGAAAACAGGAGCCTGGTGATCAAACCTGCCTGGAGGACCACACTGCTGCATAGCATCTGAAGGATGTTGCTCCTGTAGTTTTAAGCTGAGTGTTACCAAGCAACTTGAGGACAAACTTTAGGCTTTCTTCTAATCAATGGCTTTAAGAAAAATAAAAAATACTCAAAACACAGATTTCTGTTGTATTTAAAAGGAAGAAAATGGAAGAAATCCCAAAGCTTGACAGTGAAGCTGATCACAGGGCATTGATTTCCTTTAAGCAAACATGAAGTTATGCTCACACAGAATCTTGGGGAATATTTATAGAGTGACTGACTACTGCATGAATTTATAGCAAGCACGTAAACTATTAGAAGTGGGTCAAGTCGTTTCACTACGATGGCTTTGCCCATAGAAGCATGTGTGAAAGTTTGGAACGTCCAGAGATCAATTTGCATGCTTATATTAAGATAGGACAAATCCCATTTACGCAGCATTTACACAAAGCTGCCGTGGAGGATTGATGTCATCAGGCTCACTAGGAAGAGGCTTTGCATATTTGGCTGCATTACAGACTGAGAAGCAACCAGACAAGGAAGAAATGAAAGAGTGAGCACATTTGCCTAGCTTCAAGGCACAGACAAGTTTCCAGGGCAAGAAAAACTTGGTTGAATCTTTACCACATGTGTACAGGCAGCATCTCATTGTGGGAGCCGATTTGCACAGGAAAAACCTTGGGGCGTTGGGGACATCCCAGGGGGGCTTTGGAGAAGCTGCTGCACAGTAAACACTTCAGGCATTCAGTGATTGGTTAGTGTGAACTGTTGTCATGCTGTGATTGGTTGGTGGAGAATGGGAGGAACTTGTAAAAGGCATAAAAAGGTTGCACTCTGATAAAAAAATGGTGCCCTCCTTCACCACATCTCGTATTTCATAGAGTGGCTTAGGACCCTAGAGATCACCTAATCCAACCTCCGTGCCATGGTTGCTCAAGGCCTCATCCAGCCTGGCCTTGAACCCCTCCAGGGATGGGGGATCCACAGCCTCTCTGGGCAATCTGTTCCAGAGTCTTGCCACCCTCATACTGAAAAACTTCCCAAGATCTAGTCTAAACCTACTCTCCTTCAGTTTAAAACCATTTCCCCTTGTCCTGTCGCTGTACACTCTTGTGAGAAGTCCCTCTCCAGCCTTCCTGTACCTTCCCTTCAGGTACTGGAAGGCAGTTATAAGATTCCCTCTGGAGTTTTCCCCAGGCTGAACAATTACTGTGCTCTCAGCCTATCCTCATAGCAGAGATGCTCCAGCCCCTGGATCGTCTTTGTGGCCCTCCTCTGGACTCATTCCAACAGATCTATGTCCCTTTTATGGTGGGGTCACCAGAACTGGATGTGGCATTCAAGGTGGGGCCTCACAAGACTATAGCAAAGGGGGAGAATCATCTGTCTGGATCTGCTGCTCACACCCCTCTTGATGCATCCCAGGATGCAGTTGGGCTGCATGAGCACAGTGACAGCTCATGTTGAGCTTCTCATCAATCAGCACCCCCAAGTCCTTCTCTTCAGGGCTACTCTCAACCAGCTCTGTACCCAGTTTGTAATTGTGCCTGGGATCGGCCTGATCCAGTGCAGGATCTTTTGCACTGGTCCATTTCTCAAGCCTGTCAAGGTCCCTCTGGATGGCCTCCCTTTAGTGCCACTGTCCATGTCACTGGCAAACAGCACTGGACCTGGAACAGACCCCCAAGAAACTCCACTTGTCACTGCTCTCCACCTGGACTTCTCAGTTCCTTCAGGACCCATGGACGTATCTCATCAGGTCCCATGGACTTGTGCACCTTCAGGTTCTGTCCTGGATGTTGTAGCCATCCCTGGATCTCTCCTCACCAGAGGCTCTGGGCACCAGTGGGCTGGAGTACAGATTTCCTCACAGGATGAAGAACACTGTGGTATCAAATCAGCTTTGAGGGTAAAGCTGGCACTCCTTTCTTTTCTAGGAACAGTGAGGGAGGAAAATCCAATTTACTCAGATCAGGCATATCTGAAGCAAAACCAGCATGAGTGGCGGGAGATGTGCTAAGGGTGCGTGTCCTCAGGGCAAACCGAACCAGGCAGATACTGCGTCTGTCCTTCCCATTTTCCAGCCGTGCCTACTGCTGGTTCCTCTGGCCCTGCCTTGTTGGGGGCCTGGGCAGCCTCACGGCTGGGCCTCTCGTGCCTCGCCGAGCCAAAGTGCCTGGGGGAGGCAACCCTGCCCTCACAAAGGGCACCAGGAACCGCGGCAAAGGTGAAGCTGCTTGGCGCTCGCAGTTTGTTTTACAAAGTGTCTGTGTTCTTAGTAAATGGCTATTAATAGCCTCTTCCCTCTGAACGCGGCAGCACCCTC
>NW_008623788.1:0-34414 GCF_000691845.1 Merops nubicus
TATAAATATATTTTACCCTGACCATCTATACGAAAGCTCTGATGTGCCACATTTATTGCAGCTTCATCACCTAGATAGATTTTTATGTGGGTGCCTGGCTATGGCTTTGTTTAATCATTCCTTTCTCTTCCCTCCCCAGATCCCTCCTCTCCCTCCCTTTCTTTGCTTTTTTTATGACCCTATCACCAGTGTAGATCTACAGGAGGGTTTTCATGTGATAGGGGATGTCACAGAGGTCAGGTCAGCTGGGACAGAGCCAAAAATACCAGCACTTTCTTGCCACGGAGGAGAGGAATTGAAATAATAGTCAGCACTTACAAACTGGCAGATTTTCGACTGTAAGAAGAGGGAGGAATTGTTATTTTTTTAAAAATTTTTGTTTCTAAGGGTGGAGGAGATGGTTTCAGAACTGAGTTCACTGATATATGGGCTTACGTTTGGGTTGGAAGTAGGAGGTGGGTAAGTACCTGCTCATGGATTGCTGTGGATCCAGAATTTCCCTCAATCTTGGTTCCCTCCAGCTCTGTATGGCCGTAGAGTTCCCCAAATGACCACATATAGTGGGTTCCTCACAACAAAAATCCCCTTCAATGTAGCTAAGTCATTTTTTGCATTGTCCTATGGCTAAATTCAGATCCTGGAGATGCATTGTGTGGATTCCAGCTCTCCTCTTACCTTGGGTATTTTTCAAATCCTGTCTGCCCTTCAAGAGGACATATGGGAATCAAACCCCAGCTAAAAGGTCCTGTTAAGCATTTGAACACCATGACCTCCAGCAAGTTTTGTGACTTCTTCCTTTCTTGCACACAAAAGAATAGGAAAAATCAGATCCAGATGCCTCGTGGTACACAGAGGAGTTGTTCCATCACAAAGCAAAGGACTTTGCCTCTGACAGATGTCACCAACAGGTATGGGTGTATAGTTGTGTGGTGTGTCTGTGTGTGTGCTCTACTGCCCTACAACGGGTGAAGTTGGAGCTATTTTGCTGTGTGCAAGTCTCTTCAAATCCTACAGGATTTCAGAGGAGCTTTTCAGTAGCACCAGCTGCTCTCCTTACTCTTTTCCTGGTGGCAGTGACAGCCAGCCCAGAGTTTCAGGGATGTCCTGAAACTCTGTCCTGACCATGAACAGTCAAACCTTGGTTAGATGATGACTTTTTCAGGTAAAGAAGCAGCCACACCTCATGCTGCTTTCAAGAAGTCCTCAAGAAAGCCATGCCTGAGATGCAGGAGATAGGTAACAAGGAGTCTTAGAAAAAGAGCATGAAGATCTGCTCCATCCCTGGGCACCATATGCATCAAGAGGTCCACTTAGGCTCTGTTTTTTCTGATGCCACAAGTTCTGACCTCCAACAGTGATGTCTTCTCAGCAGGCACACTGCAACCAGCACTGGGCGAGCATTGCCAATGGGTGAACAAGACTTTGTCCCTGCTGCTGCCCTAGGGAGGGATGACCATGCACAGTAAGAGCACGAAGCCATTGTCCCAGGCATCAGCACTGAAAAATTGTTCTCAGCAGTGCTATGGGAAGATGATATTTCTGCCATCAAGGTGTCCAAAGCCAAGGATGAGGGGACGTTTCTGGCTTTGTCATTACAGCTCGTTTCACAGCTCTGTGTAGGTTGGGAGTAGGTGGTGACCTTCAGCTTATGGACAAGACAACATCCCCAAAGGTTGGCCTGTTGGGCTGCTCATTTAAACCAAGGAGACTACTGGCTTGGCCCTCAACCTCATGTTAACTCTTCCAGAGGGCTTCCCTTGCCCATCTGCTGACAGGGAGGCTTCAGCAAGAAGGTTTCCAGTCCAACATCTGCAATTATAGAAAATCTTTCAGAGCACAGGGAAAAGTGAATGGATGGGACATTAAAATCAGCATCTGTGGCTTTCTGTTAACCCTTTCCTCAGCACAGTGCCTGTTCGTGGTGACTTCCAGACCTCTTTAAATTCCCTAGAAGTTTGCAGAACACTTTCTGACAGCTCTCAGAGCTCAACACTCTCCTTTTGCTCCTAATTGCAGTTATTAACTTTCGGAGGGAGGAATATTTATAGGCATCACGAAACGGCCTAAATATGATTCTTTTCTTTCCAGTGTCATATTGTCCTCACTTACTTGGAAATCTTGACAAAAAGCAAACAGTTGGTGCTCATTAAAATGCCATATTTAGTGGAGGATGTTTTGGAGTTGTCTTTGACCTTTGCTCGGTGATTTCTCCGCAGAGTTCAGGAGGTGCCTTCATGCCACGGGGACATTTCACTGAGCTAAGGAGCTTCCAGCCTGCTGGGGCAAAGTCTCCTTTCTGTATCTACCATCTTGTTCATCAAGGTTAGTTCCTTTTTCCTCCCAGCTTTTCTTCCACAAGACAATCATAAACAACCTCCACACAAACGCCCATGCAAAAGAGTTTGGATTTTTCAAGTAAAAATAAATGAATTAGGTCTTGGGTGTGACCAAGGAAAGAAAACTGGACTACAAGGAGGGTGTGGTGACATGTAGGTACCATGAGACAACTACATTTTCTTTTCTGAGGAATATCTAATCCCTCTCACCTTCATTAGGGACCACTGTGGTACCAGATCCTATCACAACCTGAGAAATCAAATTAAGAACTCAGTAGCCCCCTTCTCTGTGGTGACTGTCATGAGCACAGTAACATTTGGCAAATATTATGGTTGTAATGGCTTCACAAAATCACAGAATGGTTGAGGTTGGGAGGGACCTCTGGAGATTATCTGGTCCAACCTTCTGCTGAAGCAGGACCTCCTAGAGCCAGTTACACAAGAATGTGTCTAGGTGGTTTTTGAAGATCTCCAAGGATGGAGATCCCACAACCTCCCTGGGCCAGTGCTCAGTCACCCTCACAGTAAAAAAGTGATTTTGGTTGTTCAGAGGAAGTTTCAGTGTGTGCCCATTGCCTCTGAACCCATCACTGGGCACCAGTGGAAAGAGCCTGGCTCTGTCCTCTTTCAACCCCCTGAGCCTTCTCTTCTTCAGGCTGAACAGTCCCACCTCTATCAGCCTCTCCTTCATGGAAAAGATGCTCCAGACCCTTCACTGAACTCTTTCCAGTATGTCCATATCTCTCTGGTACTGGGGAGCCCAGCACTGGACACAGCCCTCCAGATGTGTCCTCACCAGTGGATGAATCACTTTGCTCAACCTGCTGTCAATGCAACCCAGGATACCATTCACCTTGCAGTGTGGGCACACTGCTGGTCAGCCTGATGTCCACCAGGACCCTCAGGTCCTTTTCTACCAAGCTGCTTTGGGGCTGGAGGTCCCAGGCATGCACTGGGAGCTGAGGCTGATCCTCCCTAGGTGTAGGACTTTGCACTTCTTCTTGTTGAACTTGCTGAAGTTCCTGTTGGCCTGTTGGCAAGGTCCCTCTGGATGTGGGACTAGGGCTTGGTGTAATTCCCCATATTAAAGGAACCATCATCATTGAGGACTTGAACCATCCAGTTCCAGCATCACCATGGTTTGGAAAACACCAACGATGGAAGGCACCTGCTGTCACCAAAGTTCAGAGCACTGTGCAGGATTTACCATCCAAGAACCAGCTCCCATCTGGCCTGTGGTCCTTGGCTCTCACTCAACCATGGTTGTTACAGGGGGTTGGTGGCTGCCAACCTGTGCAAACCAGCAGCCCTACTCCAATAACTGTTAATGGACCGAGAGCCGCTGCTGCGGCGCCAAGGAGAACAAAGGACCAAGCTGCTGGCTTTGCCATCTGCACCTCTTCCAATGCAGCTCCCAGAAACTCCTCTCCAGAGTTCCCAGCTGCGAGGAGAGGTCACAGATCCAACACTAACGTGGGGTTGGGTGTTGGCTGGATCCATGGCTCCTAGTCACTCAGACACGTGCTGAGCTTCCCAGCCTTGGCTTTGTAGAAGATGTTGGTGATGGGCTCTGTTGGACACAATCCTCCACTCAGCTCTGCAGCTTCAAGTGATTTCCAGACTTGGTTGCAGCTCAGTGTGAATTAAAGCCTAGGGGTTCAGATATATCTTGGTGCCTAAAGTGCTTGTAAGAGCTTTGGTGGTGTAGAAGACGTTGGTGATGGGCTCAATGGTGATGGGCTCTGAGGGACACAATCCTCCACTCAGCTCTGCAGCTTCAAGTGATTTCCAGACTTGGTTGCAGCTCAGTGTGAATTAAAACCCAGGTGTTCAGAAATATCTTGGTGCCTAAAGTGCTTGTAAGAGCTTTGGTGGGTCTTAGGTCTTTCTACCTGGCGGGATAGAACAAGGAGAACTCTGAAGTGCTTCACCTAAGAGCACTGGGACACACGGGTGGAAAAGACCACCTCTGGAGTCTGTCCCCTGCACTCCCAGGGGTCATGGATCATGGATCATGTCCAGCCAGTCCCCCAAAACCTGAAAAAAAAATTGGAAGCATGTGGAGCCTTCCTTTTCAAGGAGCTTCATGTGATATGGGGGGGACTCCCTGATCTACTGGGATCCTGCTGTGACTAGGAAAGCTGAAAGTCAGGATAAATAGGATATTTTACCTTCCAGCCATAGCATGGTTGTGTTAAATATCTAAACTGACCCATTTAGTGAGGTAAAGACAGGATTTGGTCCATCCACAACTCTAGTCCAAGCTACCAAGGGTCTACAGGAGGTTCTGCTTCATTCCACCAGCCTTCCAGCCTGTGCACAGCCTCGGCCAGGCTGGGAACAGGCAAGGGGGCACCACAGGCCAGGAGCTCTTCCTAGAATTCAAACTAGACACAGCCACACTTTTTTTGAAGAAGGGATCTGATCAATGTTTAAAGGGCCCCCGGGGGGCAAGAGGCTGGGGCCAGACTCTGCTCAGTGGTGCCCAGCCACAGGCCAAGGGGCAACGGGCACCAACTGGAACCCAGGAGGTGCCACCTGAGCAGCAGGAGAAACTTCTTTGGGGTGAGGGTGTTGGAGCCTGGAGCAGCTGCCCAGAGAGGCTGTGGAGTCTCCTGCTCTGGAGAGATCCCAAACCCTCCTGGCTGTGACCCTGGGCACCCTGCTGGGGGTGAGCTGCTGGAGCAGGGGGTGGGATGAGATGATCCCCAGAGGTCCTTCCCAACCTCCACCATGCTGGGATTCTGTGACTCATTTATCTTTCTCATCTCTGAGGGAACCAATACTCTTTCTCCTTTTATATGGGCCCCTCTGGAACATTTTAGTGATTATTCCCTTTTGGACATGGCTGTTTCCCTGCTACAAAATGCCCACACAGTCTTGCCAGAGATGAACCTCCAAAGCCTAGTCCCAGAGAAGTGCTCAGCTTCTATGAGGCTAATTTGTAGGGGATTCGAGGTGTTGGGAAGATGAAAAGGAAGCACTAAGCTTTATTGTGGGCTACATCTGCAGGAGAGAGTCCCATGAACAGCAGCTTGGGTAGTCTATAAGAAGACCATCTGGAGGCAGCAGCTTTGAGAAAGGAGAGCAACAAAAAATAATGAGTTTGCCTAATGCATCACGTCACAGTGAGCTTGGTGCTCCTTGAGTTGTCTTTCTGCTAAGTTAATCCTTCAGGCTATCCCACACAGCCCTCCTCTTGGTTTTCCAGCTCATCTTGCAACTGTGGTGGTCTTAACCCTTCTCCCAGTCTTTCCTTTTTCTACCATAGGTTGGAAAAGTATCTCTGTGTACAGTTCTCAACCAGAGGTGTCTCAGGACCCAAGTTCCTTCCTTCACCAACCCTCCACCTGGCCTGGAGAGGGAATGACTTCATGTCCAGCTCCTGGAAGACAACAAAAAGGAGCTGGTGGAACATTGTGGTATCACACATGGGAGAAAAGGTGGCACAAGGCAGGGCTGGGGCATCTCACAGGACGTTGGTTGATGTAAGTGATACCAAAATTGACAATAAACATCACTGCAGTTGTAGCCAAACAGGTACATGAGCAGGACAAGGAAGGGTCAAAATTCTCTGTCTAGTAGACATGTCCTGGAAGCAGAAGGATCAAAACTCCTAGACATAATTTCATGAAACTTTTCTCAGAGAAATTCTTCCCTTAGCATCTCCAGGGCTGGTCAGTCATTTCTTTGTGCTTTTTTTTGGGTAGAAAAGACAGAGATGATGCTCTGCCCTGAAAGTCGAGCCATTATTTCTCATTTGTTTAATTTGATATTCATGGTAAAGGTCACGTTAGCCAAAAACATTAGGTGGCATTTGGGAGTTTCTTTTCCGTGAGGCAAAAGAATAACTAAGGTTACTTGGGACACAGTGAACGTTTCTCAGTGTTTACTCTGTATTCATACACCTCATGCTTGTCAAAGTAGGAAAACATTCTTCCAGAGGTGGAAGAAAAGCTGAGAGCAGTGGTGTTGTTTCTATAATTCAGGCACAACTGTCTGTCAGCAGAGGAAGATAATTATCCCAATCAGATTTCACGTAACGAGAAAATATCGTGGATTTTATAAACCTTATTAACATGCTGGGTGGATGCAAAGCAACAAAAGGAGCCTTAAAAGAAAATGTTATGTTAAAATCAATATTGATTGCCAGCATTAAGTGTTACACCAGGCAGTAAAATTCCATAAAATCCCTCCCCAAAACGAGGGGGGGGTAAAATGCCCTAAAATCCCTCCCCAACACGAGGGCACAGACAAGCCAAAGGAGAGGGAATGGCTCTAAAGAAGTCTAAGCCCCTCCCAAATTGGGGAAGGAGCCTGGTGGAGGCTGATTTGTTCCACCATCATAGGGCTTTTCCAAAGAGTCCTCCCTCCTCTTTTCCTTCTCCTGCCCCCCCTGCACCAAGTCCAAACAACTGCAAGTGCCATAATGGTGCCTCCAGGGATGGGATTAGACTAAGTATCAATTTGGAAATGAGCAGCCTGGTTCAACGAGCAGCCACCAGCCCTCCAGGCAGAAGGAGACATTTGAAACTCGCACATGTGCTGCCTCACCAAATGCTGCTTTCATTACCCTCTCCCCTTCTTTCTCCTCCCTGCAAACTCCTACAGCTTCTTCAGGCAGATGGGTTGTTTCACATCAACTCCTTGGTGGCCATCACCACCGTGCTAAGGCAGAGGTGTTTGCCAGAGGAAGCTTCTGTGGTCCTCCAACTGTTGGCATCCCCTCCATCCTTCCCAAAATGATATGTCCACGAGCCCCAAAGTGGGACCCAGCACCTGAGAGATCCTGTTGGTGGAGAGCATCCATGATCACTGAGCTCTTGTCCTTGCAGCACCAGGCTCCAGAGTCGTGGAATCAGAGTCATCAAATGGGTTGGGTTGGAAGGGACCTTAAAGATCATCTGGTTCCAACCTCCCTGCCATGGGCAGGGACACCTCCCATGAGACCAGGTTGGTCAAAGCCCCATCCAACTCAGCCTTGATGTTTCTAGGAAGGGAACATCCACAGCTTCTCTGGGTAAACCTATGCCAGTGTCTCACCACCTTCACAATGAAGAATCTCTTCCTAATAGCTAATCTAAATCTCCTAATATCTAATCTAAATCCCTTTTCAATTTGAAACCATTACCCATCACCCTGTCACTACACTCCCTGCTAAAAAGTCCTTCCCCAGCTTTCTTGCAGGCCACTTCTAGGTACTGGAAGGACATTACAGTGTCTTCCTGGAGCCTTCTCTAAGTTGAACAACCCCAAGAGCCACCAGTTTTTAGCACTGAGCTAGTGTCCAGTGCATCCTGTCCCATGGTGGTCTGCAAATATCTCCAGGTCTTGCTTTGGGGATCGAAGACTGCAGCCCTACCCCTCCATACACACATCTACTCAGAAATCAAAGGACATCTAAGCCACAAAGCCCTGTCCAAGCACTGAAGCTCATCTCTGCTCTGCACCGTGTGGGTCCTGGCCTCTCTGGAGGGAAGAGGAGCTCTACTGTCCTCTGCCAGCAGCATCTCACCCCTGGGCTCCTCAGAAGCCAGGGAAAGGCAAAATGGACCTGCCATGCACTGGCACAGGTCCTGGGTCTTCTGCATGACATGGGGGTTACAGCAACAGAGTCCTTGTCACAGCCAGTGCTTCAGGTCAGCAACTCCTCTCATGATCTCCTCTCATCCCTTGTAGCTCACGTGAGGCTGGACAGCCTGGTCTGATGTCCTGACAAAGTGTGTGCAGTCACCAGAAAGGGAGAAGCTGTGGGATTGCTTTCTTCAGAGAAATGATTCCTTACAAGGCCAAACATCCCCAAGAGACATCAAATGGCCACTCAAAACTATGTCACCTCATCCACCATGAGGCTTAGCAGGAGGGTCCTCCCACTGTGAGGGCTGTCATGCTTGGGAATGAAGCTCTGCCAACCTTATGTCTTGGCCTCACCCCCCACAGTTCAGACACGTTCCTCTCTCTGCCTCTTCCATTAATATCAGTTCTGGTCAACTCTGAAACTTCTGGAGATGCCATAAAGGACTTGCAGAACTTCCCCAGAGGCACTCAGGATGGACTGATAGTTGTGTCAGTGCCCTCTGGGGTAGCTAAGACCAAGTGAATGGTTGGAGATCGAAGCTTTTGGATAGGGCAGCAGACCCCAAGTTGGAGCAAGGCTGCAGCTTCACTCTGGAGAAGGCTGAGGCAGTAGGAAGAGAAAAAATGTGGTGTACAGCCAAGAACATGAGTGGCTGGGGTGAGAAGGAGATGACAAAGCAGCTTCTGAGGTCACCTGGACCAACCAGGGACTGAACTTGTTGAGCTGAGTGCTGGTTGGACTGTGCTGTTATGAATAACCAGCCAGAACTACAATCAGAGCACTGGAAGTTCCTCAGATGGGCTAAAGAAGGAGGTAAATGTTTCTAGCTCAGTCTAAATGAACAAATCAGCACTGTCAGCAATTCATTTTAGTGCAGAAATCCCCTGGAGGAGAAAAGATCATCAGGAGTCCAACGAGTGGACAGAGCCAGGGAGAAGCCAACATACCTCATTTCTTCTCCAAAGGCACTTCTGTCACCCTGTCTCCTACCTTCTTTCTCTCTCTGTAGGAGCATCCCCTTTAGAGGAGGACACAAAATGATTCCAATTCTTAGCAGCTCTTGATGTTTGAGGTGTTCCAACACTCTGGTGCCAGACAGGACAGCTGGAAAGGAAATGAAGTCAAGCCCACTCATTTTTTTTTGCAAAGTAATTTTAACTTGAAAAATTCCCCTTTGTTTCATGAGGAGTTTGCCTGGGATGGAATCAGAGGAAACTTTGGACTCGATCTGACCTGAATCTGAAAACCTATGGCCAGAAGTAGACGTATGTAAATGATGTGTGTGTAAAACATGCCCAGGATGAGAGCAAAGCCCATGGTCCTTGAACTCACATTTAAACACACACATAAAAATCTGGACCACTGACCTGCTCACATTATAGGCAGCATGAACTCCTCCAGAGGTAGACCTCAAAAATGGACTCTGGCCAAGAAACCCTGTCCTGGAACCATGGCATGCATACAGAAGAAGTGACATTTGGGATAATTTCAGCAAACAAACACAGAGCTGGAATTCTGGCACGTCAGCTCTTTCCACTTCACTGGAGAGGCTGAGGTGAAAATGTTTTGTTATTTCTTAGGGAAAAAAAAGTTTGTTTGGTTGGTTTGTTTATTTATTTAATACTTCAGGTTTGCATCTTGACTCAAAACAGGAGCAAAGAGGAAATATTGGAACTTCCCCCAGGATAAAAATTCCTTTTTTTGGTTTTTCCACTGCTTTTTTGCATCCTACTCTCTTCCACAAGATGTTTTCCTGCACAACAGTTGAACCTTCAAGGGAGTTTTTCCAACTGAACCCTTAGTAACTACATCATCATTAGGGTGGAGAACATCTCAGCAGAACATCTTCCTCATCCTCACCCAACTGAGCCAACCCCTTGATAAACTGCATGAGCCACCAGCTCTCATTCCTCTTTCCACCCCACTAAACACAACGATGCTCTTCAGCCACCACAGACCTCAGCACTGGGAGGCTTTGATTTGGGGTTCTTGTGGGCCATCCTCATTGGCTGGGAACTGTGTGAGCGTGTAAATATTGTTCACAGCTTCTCTCTGTGTTAATATCCAGAATTAAGGCAGCATAAACCAAACTCCCTTGGAAAAGTTCTTGCTGTGTTTTAGTTTTGGCCTTTGTTTATTGAAATTATGCCTTGTGGTTGACCACCAATGAAACCTTGATGTGTAACTAGGGTTTTTTTTCTTAATTTGTGGTATTCTTTTTTTTAATTATTATTATTTCCTTAAATTTTATTTCCATGAATTCAGTTTTCAACCCCTATTTCCAGAGAATTCAATTTTCAACCCCTATTTCCAGAATCAAACAGAAAGTTTTAACTCCTTGAATTGGGAAAACACAGAGGTGTGACTGAAGACAACATTTTAGTACCCATTCTTCAGGATAAACTTGTCATCTAACAGACTCTCTCCTCCACATTGCTGCCCAAAAAAAGGCAAAAAAGTGGGAAAGAACCAGTGGGAAAAGACTGAACGTCCCATGAGGTGTTGGGTGTGAACACAAGAGGCCCCAACTCTGTTGGAGTTGCTGAGTCCTTCAGTGCCTCAGCCCTAATGGCCCTGGGTGTAATTAGTGCCAACAACAAATGAAATAACTCGGTTCTCTGGAGTTTTATTCCTACCTTGGGCAACTGTCCATGGCCAGATTTGGACACGTTTTTTGTCCATGTCTCCAGCATGGCTGGAGATGACCATTGTAGAGCTAGCTGGGCTACAGCCAGAGCAGCTCCTGCTTCTCCCTGTGGGTGAAAGCACGTGGGGATTGCCCTGAAGAGCAAGGAGAAAAGGAAAAGGAGGTTGATGCTCATCTTCTGGATCTGACTGGAATCCCTTTGAAAATTCCAGCAAAGCACATCAAGGCTTGCCCAGGCAGGGGCTGTTACTCACCACCCTGTTTTGGAAAGTCAAATAACAGCTGAACCCTGACCCTGACCTCAATACCTCAGAGGCCTGAGTTAAAAACAACAAAAAATAACATTAGTGGTAAAATTAATGCCTTTTGCACCACTAAGTGGGAAGTTTTCATTAGCAGCAGTGTTTCCCTCTGCAACTGGCTGCTCATTTGCTCTGATTGATGCCTTCCAAAATGAACACTGGGGTGTTGCTGGGAATGGATGGGGGAGTATTTCCCTAACCAAACACTCAAACACAGAGTGATCTCATGCATCATGTCATGGGGTTGGCCTGCAAGGTCAAGCCCTGTGCTGGGACAGAGGGGTCAGCAGGCCAGGGCACGGCTTGGTGTTCAAAGGATGGTTTGTGCCACGCTCCAGCCAGTGGTGGATAGCCAGGATCCAAACAATCCATCCCTTCATTCTCCAGCAGAGTGGTATTTTCGGGAAGTCAGAGAGGGTCTTCCCACATCTGATTGGTTTTTTTTCCCCCTACTTGCATCGTTGAAGGGAGAGAGGGTGGGATTCCAGTCTAATATCTGCATCAGAGACAGAAGAAGCTTTAGGTCACCTCTTTCTGTCCCACTGGCTCTCCAGCAGAGATCACAGACACCTTTTGCTGGTCCTGGGGTGCTGGGGACCTCCCAGGAGAAGCACTCCCATGAGTGGGAGTAGCAGGCGTGCAGCAGGGATTTATCTGTGTCACTCTTACAACTCTGCTGCATCAGGACAGCAAGAAAGGAGCTGCACCACCTAAGGAAACCTCTACACAGAGCAGATGCTCTGGAGTGACCCAGATCCACGTGCTGCTCCTGTGCCTAACACAGTCATGACTATAAGGAGCAAGTCTCAGAATCCCAGAATCCCAGCATGGTGGGGCTGGAAGAGCTGGAGAACATCTCATCCAACCCCTGCTCCAGCAGCTCACCCCCAGCAGGGTGCCCAGGGTCACAGCCAGGAGGGTTTGGGCTCTCTCCAGAGCAGGAGACTCCACAGCCTCTCTGGGCAGCTGCTCCAGGCTCCAACACCCTCACCCCAAAGAAGTTTCTCCTCCTGCTCAGGTGGCACCTCCTGGGTTCCAGTTGGTGCCCGTTGCCCCTTGGCCTGTGGCTGGGCACCACTGAGCAGAGTCTGGCCCCAGCCTCTTGCCCCCCGGGGCCCTTGAGCTCTTGCTCAGCACTGCTCAGATCCCCTCTGAGGTTCTCCAGCTCACCAGCCACATTTTTCTTCATGCACCCCAATTCATGTCACCTGCTCCAGAGTGCTGCCAGACCTGACCTCTCTGTGCAAGGGAAGAGGTGATAGAGCTCTGGGGTGACATTTGCAGCATGCATGGCTTAGGCTGGGGGAGATGAACCCTACACCCCCCAAGGTTGTAGAGGAGTCCACATTCCTAAAAATATTCTGAACACATGGTAGAGGTGGGAACTCAATAGTAAAAACTTGCCTGATCTGGAGAGGAGATCTACTCCTCAATGGCAGGGCATGGAGACATCTCTTCTTCTGTGTTGCCCTGTCAGAGGTGACGTGAGAGGTGGGATTTGCAGAGCAAATTGCAGCAGGCTCTTCCTTGCCTCTGCATATTGGAGATGATATTATTAACTCCATGTCTTTCTCCTAGTTGTTTAGCCCTCTCCTGCTGTTCTGCTGGAGACAGCAAGCTGCTGAGGGACTCTATCCTTTTTAATTTCTCTTTTCCCCCTCATCAAGCCAATCATTCTCTTATGAAATGGTGATTCCTTTCCATAAGCTTCCTATTTTCTTCTCAGTGTGTGCTTGCTAATCAGCCTCACGAGCCACCCCATGAAGAGTGGGGAGAAGAGCCGCTCTCCTCCTTCAGTTGGACCTTTTCCCAGATCAAGCCAGTTTTTTGGGTGGCCTGCAATTCAAGTTAGACTCCCATGTGCATGGGCAGAAGGGACAACGAGTATTGGAGTCTTAGAGCATTCTGGAATTCTTCCTCCTTCCATTCTGGATTGCAAGGATGGGTCCAGACACTTTTCCTCCTAGGAGAAAGTGGTGACATACTTGGGCATCCAACAACCTCCACGATGTTCAGGGGAAGTGAAATATATTCAAAGAAAGGATTTTTTTTCAAGTCTAACTATCAAACCAGGCAGTAGAAATACTTTGTGGTGTTGGAACCTGTTGGAAGTGCCAAACTGATCCTGGAGGACATCTCCCCCATGGCTGGCAGATCTGCTGGTTCACTGAAGGACAAGCAACCAGGGCTGTCTGCTGTCTCAAGGAAGGGCTAATGCTTATCAGTCACTTATCCATATATATTGTAGGACCACAAAAATGATCCAAGGTCTGGAACCCCTCTGCTGGGAGCCCAGCAGGAGAGAGTTTGGATTGTTCAGCCTGGAGAAGAGAAGGCTCCAGGAAGACCTTCTGGTGGCCTTCCAGGACTTAAAGGCAGCCTATAAGAAAGCTGAGGACAATCTTTTGAGCAGGGCTTGTTGCAACAGGACAAGGGGTGATGGTTTTAAACTAAAAAAAAAAAAAAGGGGGAGATTAAGACTCGGTGGGTGCTGAGGGTGGTGAGCCCCTGGCCCAGGCTGCCCAGAGAGGTGGTCACTGCCCCATCCCTGGAACCATCCCAGGGGAGGTTGGATGGAACTCTGAGCAACCTGCTCTAGTTGGGGATGTCCCTGCTCCCTGCAGGTTGGACTTGATGATCTGAAAGGTCTTTTCCAACCCGACTGATCCTATGATTCTCAGATTTTCAAGGTGATGTTGAACTTTATGCCCCAAAGTACATTTCCTGCTCTAAAGTTTAACCAAGGGCAACCCGCCCCTCACACTTCAATAACCAGCTGGACTCAAGGGGACATTTTGCTGCCAGCTCCTATGGATGATAAAGCACAATTTATGAGGAGCATTGTATGGAAAGGAGGCAGCCTTTCCCTCAAGGTGTGTGGAGCAGATTGGTCCCAGCTAGAGGTCAACAGGCCAAGACTTGACGGGGCATGGCGAGTCCTTGCATGTCATTTGGACACTTTCCTGCAAGCAGAGAGCAGAAATTGAGAGATCAGCAGGATGGGTCACCCTCCCCTTTCATTGCTTAAATTATTTACTTTGCTGTTTTCTCTTCTGGTGGCAGCTGATTTGTCAGAGCAAGTGAAGCAGCTAGAAAAAGAGTTGTGACTGCAGCAGGAAGAAAGGGCCATAAACAGTTCCCTACATATGAAACCACTCATTGAATTTGACAAGCAGCCTTTTCTTCTTCTCCCAGCCACCACATACAATGCAGCCTCTCTCCCTTTCAGAAATGCCAGCACTTCTTTTCATTCTCACCCAGGGTCCCCCTGCACTCGGATCAATACAATCCCAGACTGAAAGAGACCTTTCTCCTCACTCTGAATGTCCTGTGGATGGAATTAACACTGATGGAGCATGTCACAGTCCCACTGTAATTTAGAGACACATCATGAGACCATGCTGGCCTGGCCCTGGGCCAGCTGTCAGATGTAATAGCAAAGTGAAACAGCCTCATCTACCCCAACAGCACACTGCTGGCTTGCAAGCACTGATCTAATCTTCCTACACGTTCTGCTGTGTCATTTGGAGATGATTGATGAAGTATCAGTGGATGTTGCTTGTCCATTCTTGGTAGCCAGTCAGAAGAACATGGATGGATTGCCTTGGGATCATTTCCATGTTTGCCTAGACTAGAGAAAAGAGAGGGGACATGCTACCAGAGCAGGGTGTTATAAACTCCACACCATGCTGGTTAGGGCAGAAGCCTGTCAAGGTTTTTGCAGCCTCCATAGTCATTGGAAGAGACCTTCATCTCTTTAGGGTTCCCTTGCATGTGTATATTGTCTAAGGGTTGAAGTCATAGAATCATAAAACGAATTATAGAATGATTTAGATTAGAAGAGAACTTAAAGATCATCCAGTCCCAACCCCCCTGCCATGGGCAGGGACATCCCCACTAGACCAGGCTGCTCCAATCCTCATCCAACCTGGCCTTGAACACATCCAGGGTGGGGCATCCACAACTTCTCTAGGCAACCTGTCCCAGTGTCTCACCACTCTCACAGTGAAGAATTTATTTACTAGATTAAAGAATCCTCATAACAGAAATTAGGCCCAAAAGGAATCTTCTAGACCACTTGTCCTGTCGTGAAGTAGAACCAACTTTTTCCAGCCCTGTGCTGAAAAAAATGAAAACCAACTTTTCCAACTCCAAGAATTGGGGAAAAAAACCTGTGGACATGAAAAAAACAACTTTTTCCAGCCCCAGTTTCATTGGAGGCAGTTGAGGGAAGAGCCACTGATGATTTGGGGATGATGATGGCAGGAGCTGGGAGAGGAGACACGTCTAAGGATGGGAGGCACGTGCTGCCTGATGTTACAGAGAAAAGGTTAAGGGGTAATTTATCATTGTCTCTAAGTACCTGCTTGGGAACAGTGATTTGAGACAAGAGAGCTCTTCAGTTTGTGTCACAAAAGGATAACAACATCTGCTGGCTGTGAGGTGCTGCTTTTTCTGAGACAGAGGCATAATAACAGGAGTGAGGGGAGGAAGGGCAGCTGTGGGCAACAGAAGCTCCAACCCTCCACCTCCAGTGGTCACAACCCCCTCTTTCTTAACTGGGGAAGGGATCCTGCACCCCTTCTCAAATGATAAAGCTAATTGGAGAAGAAAAGAATGAAGAATTTGTCCCTCTCCCCCAGAAAATACCAACACTGGCTTTTTCTTGCAAACTAGGTCAAAACCAGTGGCCACTCAACATTTTCTGCAGCCTAGTGATTCCAAGAGATCCAGTCATGCTAGACTGTTTGGCTTCAGGAATTTTAGATCAATTCCCAAATCAATGTGGCTTAACTTGGGTTCATTATCACGTTTCCCAGTATTCTGCTGGAAGTCACATCCTCTGTTAATCAGTGTTTTCTCATTTTGCCCACTGCCATCTCTGTGCTTCTGGCCTTCTTCCTTGGCTGAACCCTATCAAGCTTGGCCGTTGATTTTCACAGTGCACCATACAGCTTAGCCAGTGAAGAGGCACCTTTGGCATCAGGAGAGACAAAATTCTTTGGCACAGTCAGCCCAGAATGCAGCTTAAAGTCTGGTCCCACTTACTAATGTCATGGCCACAGGAAAGGAAAATGCCCCTTGAGACCAAAATCACATTGAAATCATTACTTCCTATCAAAAATATAGGAAGGCCAGGTGTAAAAGGAGACATTTCAGTCTTGTGGCATATCAATCAAAAGCTTTCCCACACCAAATTTAAGTGGTGTGAAGGAACCCTCCTGGGAAACCCATTTCCTATATTGAAAAAAACCCCCCACCCAAACCAGCAGCTTTGTTTAGCTCTGAACTCTGGGTCTGTCTGTGGGTACTTCTAGGAGGCCTGTGTTGATAGATGGATAGACCACATTTGACCTTGCTGGAGACAAGGTGCTTGCACCATAGGAAGGTTGTCCCATCATACTGTTCAGTGCTGCATGTCCAAAATTTCTGGTTACCAAGCATTCAGATGGACAATACAATTTTCATCCAAAGACTCTTCCTGGGCAGCTGAATGGAACCAGTCAGCCAGAGCAAGGGCAGATTATGGGAAACATCTGGGTAGGATGAGATATTCCTCCTTCTCCAGTCATTCCCTGGACTATTTGAGGACTTTTCCTCCATAAAATGGAAGTGCAATCTTCTCCAGGGTCCCAGCTGGGGAACTGAGGGCTCTTCCATCCCACAGGGCTGGAAGAAGACAGCTTTTTGTTAGGATTAAATCATCTACAGGAAAAAAACACTTGTCTTTCATGGCCTGACCTTGGTTTCTACAATGTCAAGGGAAAATCTGATGATTTCAGTGGGAGACGAAGCAAACTTGTCACCTGCATGTGCCTGTTGGCAGCAATCCTCATCAAAGTTCTACCTTGCACACAATTTCCTTTGCACGTGCCTAATCCACTGATAGTGTCCAGGATGAAAAAAGAGTTTATGGGTTTACTGACAACTTGGCTGGTGGTTTATCACACCCTTTGGACTGGTCCCCACCAAAGCCAAGAGGAGCTTCACTGCGTGGCTGGAGGTAGCTGCCCATCTGTCCAGTCTGAAGAGGAGGATGGCCACGTGATCACCACTTTGCTGACAAATACACTCTTTTTTTTGGCATGGAAACCCCACTTCTCAATTCTTTTTTTTGTGTTTTGACTTAAGGTGGGCTTTAGAAGGCCATATTCTTTCTTCTATTGAAGTCAGAGACAACAAAATGTGTTGACCCTTATGGAATGCCCATCCCAGACCATACAAAGGGGCTGTTGGACTCAGGGTTTCATGTTCTCTATCAGCACAAGGCATCTCAGATGCAGGAATTGAAATTTCTGCCAACAGCTTGTGAAGGCAACGTGCTTATGGAAGTTTTCCAGCACTGTCTAGCTCTGAGGGACAGATATGATACAGCTCAATTTAAAATAAGAAGAAAGACTCACATTCTGCTTTCATCTCTAACTGCCCACATGCAGGATCCAGAAACACAATGGTCTGCTTGACTCATAGCTGCTTACTCATGCATAGACTGCTTACTTTCTGGAGCTCCATCACATGGGAGGATTCACCTCCCTTGCCTTTAGTTGCCATGTGTCCATTCCAAAGCAGATGTCTACACTCTCTTTTCAACCATTGGCTATAGATCAAGTGGGATGACAGCCTCAAGAAGCACTTTTCTCTCTGTGGATTACACAGAGGGACAAAGTCAGCAGAGGTGATGTCCATCACATGCTGTCTGTGGGTTTGTTGCTAAGCATGTCAAAAGCAGCCCAAGGTCTAAGCACCAACCACTCTTAATGTCCCTGTGGAATCCCCTAAACAGATCAAGATTCACCTGTTTCAGAAGGGTTCCAACCTTCCAAATCAGATCTTGCAGAGACCACAGCTAGAGGAGGGGAGAGGGACCTTCTTTCCTACTGCAATTTGTGGGTGGTTGCACCATCTACACAAAAAGCAAGAGACCAGTGAGTGATGGGAGGCTGCTTACCTCCCATAAGTGCACCAACAACATGGTAACAGGATACTCCAACACCAGGAGCTCCCTGCTGCTGAATCTGCCCTGTCTTGTCACAGAAGATGAGGAAGTGTGATGTGCATCATTGAGGTAGTGACTACAGACCACATGTTACTCCTTCTCACTGTCATATCATGTAGTCAGGCATCTGCTCTGCCACTCCAGCTGGCTAATACGCTGCTTCTCAGCCCCTGCTCCAAAAAATGTCAACCCAGATCCTGTCAGAGTGAAAGGATGACCTCCCAAACCCCAGCCTGGGAGGGTATTGGCTCCCTTCCTCAAATCCACATTGTTCGGGGACCTCTACAAATGAGTCTGAACAGCTCTGTGGCCTTTAGCAAGGCAGAAGACAGGGAGATGGACCAGCTGGGAAAAGGATTTATGGGCAGACAATGAGGATTTTTCATGGTGTGACATTTTATTGTGCGCTGATGTGTTGTCACGAGTCCCCTGAGTCACCACGAAGGCTGATCTCCAGCTTCTCAATTCTCAGCTCCTCTTTTGTCTGTTGGGTTTGCTTCTACCAGGGATTTAGTGCTAATGAAATTAAGGCGTTTTGCTTCTGAATGAATTATACCTCTGGTTCATTCCAGAGCACGAGCTCTGCAAGGGAAAGAACAACAGAAGCATCTGATGGGGCTGTGAGATCGATCAAAGAATCAGAGGCAACCTTGTTCTAATAACAGGCCTTGTAGTTGTTCTTTTGGACTTAGATTAGTTCAGGAGAAACTGAAAATCAACTGCAGTCTGTAGTTCTTTGTCAAAGGATATATCATCTGTAAGCAAAACACTAACATCAGGGCAAGCAACAGATGGGTTCACTTTGACACCGTGGATTTAAGGACCTCAAGCTCAGGGAAACTCATCTATGGATGGCAGATGATGAAGCAACTTGGCCCACCACAATCCCAGAGAAGTGAGCCCAGGGTCTCTGATCTACCAGAATGACTTATGGATTGGGTATGCAAGTGGGGAAACCAACCTGAGGATGATTGTGATGGGAACAGCAGTGCAACAAAAGAAGGAACCCAGTTTGTGAAGCTGAGATGGTGATTTGGCCCTATCCAGACCACTGGTATCTTCTGTCCAGGTCCTGGAATTCAGGCAGTCTGCTGCCATGAACAACCATTGTCAGTGTGGGAAGCTAACTCCTCAGCTCAAATGAATCTCTTCTTAAACATGGTGTGTTGCTGAATTAAAGGGGTACGATGGTGACAGTGTGGCTGATATCTCCTGTGGGGCTTCTGGAGAGTCATAGAATCATGGAATGGTTTGGATGGGAAGGGACCTTAGAGATTATCTAGTTCCAACCCCCTCTGCCATGGGCAGGGAGACCTTCCACTAAGCCAGGTTGCTCAAAGTTCCATCCAACCTGGTCTTGAATACCTCCAGTGATGGAGCATCCACATGAACAGGTTGCCCAGGGATGTTTGTTCCTCTCTGATCAGATTCAAAAACCTCAGCCAGCTGCTCTTCACTGTTGTCTGGAGCAGAGTTTTCCTTCCTATCTCCTCTGAACTGTGCTGCTCACACACTGAGTTATGAATGACAGAGACATTTGTCCATAAATGGGATATAGATTAAACCATGAAGGCAAAAGTGCATAAAGACCTGATGGTAGCTCATGAAGACCTGATGGTAGCTCATGAAGACAAGGGAACCAGACTCCTCTTCATGATGTCCAGTGAAAAGCCAAGAGGCAATGGGTGCCAATGAAAAAAAACATGCAATGCAATCTGAACACAGGAAATGGATTTTTTTTACTCTAAGAGTGGGGAAACAGGTTGCCCCAGGAGGTCGTGGAGATACTCAGAACATGACTGGACATAGTCCTAGGCAAGCTCCAGTAGGTGACTCTCCTTGAGCAGGAGAGGTGGACAGGATGATCTCAAGAGGTCCTTTCCATCCTAAATAATTGGATGACTCTGTGATTTGTAAGAAAGCAAGGGCAATCTGTGGAAGGTCCATAAGCAGAGAATTATACAAGGATCTCCTTCATGTAGACAGACCAGATCTCCCTCAATTTGCTCACAATCTGTTCTTCCCTACAAGAATAAGAAAATGGTGGAATAACTTGATTATGGCACTGTAAAAAATTCATGGCACAGGAGGGACTGTCTCTGCCATGCTGTGCCCATCTGCAGAACTGTGGGCAGCTCCTCAATGTATGGCCAGTCCAGCAGGATTGACAGACCATTAATTCCACAAGCTGCAAAATGCTGCCACGTGGCTCCTGGGAAAGGACAGGGAGAAAAGTCCAGAGGAACTCAAACGTGCTCCAGGAAGAGGCAATAAGAGAGCCAGGGCTTCATCAGTGTCATGACAGAAGACCTTGATTTTTTTTTAGCAAGACCAAGCAGTATATTTTCTTAGGACAATCTATCTGGTGAAAAAGGGTGGTTTTAGGTTAGAAATTTGGAAGAAGTTCTTCACTATGAGGGCCACGAGAGCCTGGAACAGGTTGCCCAGGGAAGCTGTGGATGCTTGTTCAAGACCAGGTTGGATGGGGCCTTGAGCAACCTGTTCTAGTGGGAGGTGTCCCTGCTCATGGCAGGGGGTTGGAACTGGATGATCTTGAAGGTCCCTTCCAACCCAAACCATTCTGTGATTCCATGATTCTATCAAAAAAGTGGAGTTCTGGGAGAAGATGGCCCTTCTCCAGGCTCAGACTGGAAGTAAGGGTGACAGACTCTGTGCCACCCTGCAGAAGAAAGTAAAAGGAATTGCAGCCACCCTGCAGGTTGGACAAGGGGTTGGGAACAAAAGATGAAATTTCCTTCTTTACTTCAGCTCTAGGATTCAATTTAAGCACCATCATTCTTGGCTGGGTGAAACCATTGAACCTTCATCAGCCAGCAGATCTGTCCAGACTCTGTGATGACTCTGTGACTTTTTGATCTGAAAAAAAACAGGTCTCTGGGCCCAGTTGGAGGTAGATTACCCATCCACAGGAGAAGCCACGTGGAAGGAGGGGTAGAGACAGAGCAATCAGGTGACACTTTTGTGTAGGAAAGCCTGTGCCAAAGCTGTCAGTGTTGGCATCATTATTTTCATCCTTACTCATAATTGCTTTTCTACTGATAGAGGAACCAGTACTAGGAAGGGACCATGACTTCAGATAGCATAAAGGAGGCTGCTGTAATTGTACATACAGATGTTTGATAACAGGTGTGCATTGACCTATGTCTTGAAAAATAAAGAAGGGAATCAGATTAACAACCTCTTTAAAACACGAGTTCTATTTGTAAGAGACCCTGGGGGGTAGTATAAAATTATGCAGAGAAATGCTGCTTAGAACCAGCAGAAAATGACTACAGATGTACAAAGAGGAAGATGAATACAGCTTCTAAACAATTTACCACTAACACATATGGCACTGGCTTCTGAAACGATCCTCTAGAAACAGTTTGTGACCTAAATCTGCAACCCAAGGTTAGCAGGTCATGGGAATTTTGTTCTCCTTGGCCAGGGCCTCCTCTGTGTCACTGATGGTGCCTTCCCTCAAGTGTATGGAGCCCCCAGCACTTGTGAAGCCCTAGATGCCATTGCTGGGATGCAACAATCATAGAATCATTTAGGTTGGAAGGGACCTCCAAGATCATCAAGTCCAACCATTGAGCCATTAGGGCTCTAAAGTCCTCTGCTAAAACAGATCAGAATCTGTCAGGGTTGGAAGGGACCACAAGGATCACCCAGTTGGGGTCACCCAGCCCAGAACATTTCCTTGTGCATTCTGAATTTGTCTTCACACAACTAACATCAAGGTGAGAAGTTTGCACTGAGAGAGCAACAGCTTAAGAAGGTGGGTTAAGAGTTTCTGGAAAAAAATGCCATGTTTTCAGTTCACATCACACTTCTCACCACCCCTCCTACTTCTAGTAATTCACTGAGTGTCCAATTCTGCTGCTACTGTGACCCACAGGAAGGAACAGAATGTTTTTATTCTAGAAGAAGAAGGAGGAGGAGGAAACTCATAGTTCATCTGTCCCTCTCCTTCTTGGCTTTCACCCAATTCTAATCTTTCCAGGTGCCTTTCCACTCCATTCAGTGAAGGCCTTGAACGTGCTCCCTTGTTATCACAGCAAGGGAGATTATGCTCTCCATGTCCTCTGCCAATGGCCTCAGTCTTAAATTTGAAGGGAGCTGGGGGACAGAGGCAAGGAGACTCCACAGATACAACTCTCAAAAGCCCCAGAGAGGGGAGAAGTTCCAAGGGAGGAGTCCCAGAATCAGTCTCTAAATTGTGTCTGCCTAGTGTGAGCAGTCAGCCATTCAGTGGAGGCCTTGAGCATATTCCCTTATCATAGCAAGGGAGATTATGCTCTCCATGTCCTCTGCAATGTCCTCAGTCTTAAATTTGAAGGGAGCTGGGGGACAGAGGCAAGGAGACTCCACAGATACAACTCTCAAAAGCCCCAGAGAGGGGAGAAGTTCCAAGGGAGGAGTCCCAGAATCAGTCTCAATAATTGTGTCTGCCTAGTGTGAGCAGTCAGCAGTGATGGAGAAGGAGGCACCTCCTTTCCATGAGTGTCATGACACCCAACCAGGGACCCAACCCCATCTCCTTGTACGTCAAGGGAGCCCTTCAGCACTTGCTGTCCTCATGGTAAAGTTGTCATCTGTGCTCATTCCTACAGAGCTATGCAGAGGAGCAACCTTGCTTCTTCCCTGTGGTGGCAAAATGGGGACAAAGTGGGCAGAATGAGTAAAACGTGGACTTGCAACGGGTTGCAACCATCCCAGAATGATGGCAAGAAGAGCAGCGACTTGTAAAGTGTATCACTGTTGGCTAGCAAAGCACACCAGCCTAATACAACCTTCCTGAGGTCTTTCCAGGGGGCAACTACTGGCCACCATTGGGCTACATGACTCTTTAGTTGCAGGTGGGCTAGACAAGCCTTTGGTCTGCACTGGTGGGGTTGTTCTTGCATGAATTCACCCCGTCAGCTTCTCCCCCTGACATTCTTGCCCCTTCCTAGCTTGTCTAGAGAAAACAAAGCACTCAAGAGGGCATTGAAAAAAACCCAAATTAATTGCCCTACGAGGCTATATGCAGCTCTCAGGACATAAGCAACCCCCCTTAGGAGATACATGCACCAAACAGAACTTGATTGGTGTCCTGGTTCCATGTAAAAAGGGGTTCAGGGCAGGACCCACACGGAATAGAACTATGTACTTGCCTCTTCCCCCCCCCTCGAGAGAGAGGGAGAGACTTTTGAAAAAAAACGAAGTATATTGTTCAACAAGGAACAGAAAACGAAAAAGGGAGGTAAGGAAAATAATATATACAAAGATTAGGGGAATAATACAAAAAATAAAATATACAAAACCCTCAGCAATGGTTCCAGGGTCCCACGGAGTGAAAGGACACCTTTCCTCTCCGAGCTCCAAGGCAGGAGTGAAATAAGAAACCACTCCCTGCCTCTTATCAGAGTGTGTGTGGGAAGGGGAGGGAATACAATGGTTTCACACCCACCCGGGGTCCTCCCAGTTGCTGGAAGGTCACGACCCCATTCCAAGCCTCAAACCACAACAATTGGTCATATGTCATAGACAGACTGTGCTTTCACCCCCCAAAACCAACCCTGATTCCTCATGGCTGAACCCCCCTTTTTGGAGCAGTTGTAATTTATGAACAAGACGATAAAAAAAGGAAAAAAGAATCCTGTCAGGCTCCTCTGTGTGCGTTGTAAATTGTCCATATATCAAAGATATTGCCTACATTCAGCATTTAATGCTATCAGTAAAAATATAATGTGAGAGGAAGGGGGGGAAAAAAAAAGAAGTCGCTCACGAGGAAGAATGAATAAACTGTGTGAAATATTGAGTCTGTGAAACCAGCATTTCTCCTTGTGGCTGGAGTGCTGGTATTTCTTCCTATTTAATTTACTCAAATCAATGATGGAAAAAAAAAAAAAGAAATGTAATAACAGAAATCAGAGTCTGTAGCTGCAGGGAACCCGGGGAATCTGAAGGAGGAGTTTGGGGGTTATAGACATGTTCTATAGAAAGATGGGGTTTTTTTTTTCTTAACTTTTCTTGTTTTTCTTGCTCAGAGGTTGGTCTCTCTTTCTACATCCCAAGGTTGAGGTCATGCCAGGAAAAAAAATCATCAAATGGACATCTTTAACTTTAACCTTATTCATTGGTTTGATTTGCCACAAAATTTTGTCTCTTGAAGCGGTGACCTCAAGAGTTCTGGCCAGTTAAAAATAAAATAAGTAAAAAGATGGAAATATTCCAATCTCTATTGAAAAATCTTGCTGGAAAGCAACCAAAACGGATCAGTGTCACCTTACTACTCTCTCAGAAGAAGAGAGGAGAGACCTGAATGGAGATAATAAGGAGAGCAAGGACCTGGACTTGTTGATCATGTTCCTCCACCCTAAACATGCCCTAAAGATTCCCACACTAGATCTTCCCAATCCATTGATGGATCCATGTAGGACTCACTCTTGGCTGTCTTTGTGGCTTGTTCCACCACCAAGGAAGCTGAGAGAGGACAGGGAAGGAGGAGAATGGATCTGAGGGAGCTGTGTGGACACTGCTGAGGGTTCCTGGCTTGCAGCTCCAGTGCTGGAAAGCAAAGTGGTGTCATAAAGATCCCAGAATTCTAGTGACCACATTGAAACCCTTGTCCAGGGAGCCAGAAAAAGGCTGGAACTGGGTCCTTCTGAATGCTGTGGAAAAAGCCTCCATGTAGGTTTTTTTCCCCTTCTTCTGCTTGCCTTTGTTTTGCTTCCTTTGCCCTGAAGAAGCTGTTGATTATAATTTCAGTGCAGTTTGAGATGCAAGCTTAATGGAGCAGGACTTTCTATTTTTGCACTGTGTGCATTGTCATATGAAATAATATGGATTACATTTTGTTGTTGTTGATGCTTCGAATATACTTGATATTTAAATCCAGCAGTGTTGATAGCAGGCTGAGATTGGAGAGCTGGGAGGTTTGCTTGGCTTTATTATTTATTTTTGTGGAGAGATTTGGGTTCTGCCTTGTGTGGGCATTTTATTTTTAACCAGGCAAAGCTAAAGAATAAGTTGGAGGGCCAAGACTATCCTCCTTACCCAGAGCAGGCACCATCTTGATCCTACTGAAAATAATTGCCACCAACTTAGTGTTTTATGTTAAAGGTCCAAAAGTCTAGCAGTAATTTCTTGTAGTCATGTTTCTCATTGCTCCTCCTGGTGTGATATTTGTAGTCTTAGCTTTCTCCTTAGCACAGCATTGTATCCTAATAATTAACTTCCCACTGAGTGCTCTTCTTCATCCTGTTACACTGGATAACCAGGAGCATCACTGAGGCCAAGGATTAGATGTCAAGCTCACTGAATTTCTATTTTTGAGACGCAGCATGTAAGAATCTGCCTCATCCAGAAAGCCCTGAAATGGACTAAGAGCAGGTATAACAATGGGCTGAGAAAAGATATGACAGAATTTATTCCTATTGTCTGGAAAAAGTCCCAATTTAGGGGGATGTGGTCCAGTTTCATGCAGAACAGATGCCTATCCTGGGTTGAATTTGGTTACCAGAGTGTCCCTGCACTGTTTCATCACATTTCCTTGCAGGCATCCAGAGTGCATTCAGAACCAAGGATGCTCTGAAATCACAGGGACACAGCCCCTTCCTTTTCTCAATACTTGTTGCCCGACTCTTTTGCTGACCACTTTTCCCAATAAGAATGATATTATCATCCATAAGCAGCACACAAGCCATATTCCTCCCTCCAATCTTAAACCATACACCAAGGATCCAAGGTGGCCCAGCACTGGTGGAATAAGAGATTTATAAATTCACTTACAATGCTGGATGCAGGGATGAATTGACCATGGATCCAGGCAATCAGTCCAGCTCCAGTTGTGTGGCCAAAGAACAATCCCCTTCCTCTGCTCCCAGATGTGTTGATGTCCCACCACCACCACCACCACCACCACCAAGGGCTTTGCCTACAAGAAGCAAGCAGGAAGCCCTTAGAGCAACTGGAGATCCTACTCAATACACACATAAATTCCACCAACCTTTATAGTCAGAGGCAGCTTTTATGCTGTTAACTTTGAGGCAGGACACCTGATGGGAATGCTGAAGGCACAAGCAGCTGGTGGTGATCTCCTAACCAGTTCCCACCCAAGGCTGGACAAACCCTGGCTGAAAACCAATCAGGAAGGTCTTTCTTGCCTGGTTGTGGACATCATCCACAAATCAACCCTCCTTCAGGGCTGGAGGTTTAAACCCCAGCACTTCACCAGCCCAGGTATTTCAGGTAGAAGACAAAGGCTTGGTTGGTTTAGGACCTACTGAGATCCCAAACAGATTGATGAAAGAGTTAAATGTAGATGTGGTGCTGAGGGATATGGGTCAGTGGGGACCTGGCAGTGCTGGGTTAGTGGTTGGACTCAATGATCTCAAAGGTCTCTTCCAACCTAGATGTTTCTATAATTTTCCCTGAGTTTCCCATTCCTGTATCACATATTCATGAAAGTTTGGATCCTTCAGTTGCCATCTCTTACGTTGCCCTGTCTGAATCCTCAGAAGATCCAGCTGGGACAGAGCTGAATTTCTCATTCAGAAATTGGGCATTGTGAAGTGGAAAAAATGCTGTTTCAAAAGCAGCCAGAGAAAGTAGTTAGGGGCAGTAATCTCAGGGTGTCCTGTAAGAGGAGAAGGAGAAAGAAGGAAGGACAGGGTGCAAGAGAGAGAGGCCTTTAGAAGTTGGTGAATGAGGTGACTTCAACTCTGAAAACTGGAAAAAGTTGAATCGTTTGTCAGGAATTTGAAAAACAAAGTGAGAAACAGGGCAACAAGGCTGGGTGTGAAATGATAGCGGGGTGCACTGTGTGTGGATGCAGAGACGTGATGGCATCTGATGACAGCATGGAAGAGACAGGAAGAAATTGGAAAACAAACAGCTTCTTGCCTCATAATGCAAACCAGATGAAAGCCAAGAAGAGCTCAAGCACCTGAGGAGTCCTTGAAGATTGTAGCTGAAACAGCTTGAAGAAATCTCCCCATTCAAGGCTCTGTGCTGATGACAGTTGAGAGCATCTAGACCAGCCTTGATAGCTTTGTCTTGCCTATTCATCAGACCTCATTGTGAGGGGAATGCTTCAGCCTCCCCCACGAGCCAAGTGCAACCTTTCACTATTGGGTGGTTAGAAGGTTTTCCCTATGTGTCCTTTTTCTTTCCTAATTCAAATGAAGCTGCCTTCCTTCTTGTCCTTCTCTCAATGGACATGACAACAGTTGATCTCAGTCCCCTTTATAACAACCTTTTATGTTTTGGAAGAGGGTTGCCATGCCAACCTCTTCTTCTGTTGCCAAGCAGAGGATGGAGTGATAGCTCCACTTCCAAGTCAGCACCAGGCACAAGATCTGGAGGGGAGTCACCTCCTCTGCACAGAAATACAGCAGCCAGTTCAGAGTGCTGAAGCTGTGCAACATCCCTGAACAAACCCCAGGTGGGTCTGCTTGAAGTTCACCCAAAACAAATGCACCTGGTTTCTGTAGCTGAGAACTTTACTCTGGCATGCCATAGAATCATAGAACCCATAGAATCATGGAATCCTAGGATGTTTTGGGTTGGGAGGGACTTTTCAAGGTCATGTAGTCCAACCCCCCTGCACTGAGCAGGGACATGTGCAACTAGAGCAGGTTGCTCAGAGCTTTATCCAACCTGACCTTGAAGATTTTCAGGGATGGGGCATCTACCACCTCTCTGGGCAACCTGGGACAGTGTTTCACCACCCCCAGCATATAAAAGATCTTCCTTCTATGTAGTCTAAATCTTTTTTTAGTTTAAAACCATCACCCCTCATCATGTTGTAACAGGACATGGGACAGGCATGGATGGAACCAAGTTGCTGTGGCTTTTTCCACGTGGAAGGTTCAGGCAGAACAGGACAGTTGGCTGTGAGGAGCTAGAGGAACTCTGTCCTAGAAACAATGTACTGAACCTCTGCCCATCCTTGGGGGAGGTTTATATGTATGCTTGAGAGAAGCCATGCTTGGATCAAAGGAATCAGGGGAAGGGGTCAGTGGCAGCAGGGACTAGTCATAGAATCATAGAATGTTTGGGTTGGAAGGGACCTCCAAAGGTCATCTAGTCCAACTCCCGGCTATGAGCAGGGACATCTCCAACTAGACCAAGCAGTCAAGCCTCACCTTGAGTGCCTCCAGGGATGGGGCCTCCACCACCAGCCAGAGCCCACAGTCCCAGTCCTTGCACCCAGGTATGAAGAAGCTTCTGTTTGCTGCTGGTGACAGGAACAAAGAATCTGCTTTAAACAGAGCAAAGCAGAAGATGGGGCAAGCTCAGAGCTGAGGAAGAACCTGTTTGTCTCATACAGCTTCCCAAAGAGCAGTTCATCCAGGGGAGAAACACATTTGCAAGGATGTCTAGGTTGGTAAGACTCCTCTTGGTACGTGCCAGTCATGAAAGCTTAGAGCTGCTTGCAGTGGGGATGCACAAAATTGCTGATGTCAGCAACTGGGTGGTGGGGGTGCTTGTGTCAGAGCTGGGTGGCACAAGTAGGTGCCACCCTCCCAACTGCAGCTTGTCTCACCCTCTATCCCTTTTTCTCAGCTTGGCCAACCTCAACCCCCTTCTTCTCTGCATCAGACCGTTCCCTCAGAACTGAGAACTGGTTGCTGACCAAGAGGAAAGAGAGCCCAAGAAGGTGAAGAATTAACACCTTGTGCACTCACAGGGGTGATATTCAAGAAATCTGCATCTACGTGGAGATAAAACCTTTTTTTTCCCCCTTTTTTACCATCAACATCACTACCAGCAAAGAGGCAACCAGGGCTCATGACTGGGTACAGATGAGCCGAGGCTGTTACATGATGTTTGGTCATTAGCTTTCGAAGAGAGGATGATTTACAGACCTGAGAAATAACGAACCTTGTCAGGAACAAAGCCTGGAAATAAAACTGCACGCTCCACCTGAACGGGGAGCTGCCCGTGTGTGTACTCCGAGCTCGTGTTTAGTGCTGCTGGTGGCACGTTGACAGACGGCTTAGTGAAAACAAATGTTAATGTTAATTAAGCTGGAAAACTTCCCAGATTTGGAGAATGAGAGCGTTTGCTCGGATAATAATTCAGATAGCCTGTGCCCTGCCTAACGCTTTCGCTGGGAAATGCCATCGCTCAGGAAGAGGGGATCAAACAAGCAGAGGCACTCAGAGCTCAGATCTTTGTCCTGGGAAAAGAAGATCCTGGGATCAGGGTCAAGATCAAGATCCCGGGATCTCCTTTTTCCTTTTTCCTTTTTCCTTTTTTCTTTTTCCTTTTTCCTTTTTTTTATCTTCCTTTTTCCTTTTTCCATTTTCCTATTTTTTCCTTTTTCCTTTTTTCTTTTTCCTTTTTCCATCTTCCTTTTTTTTTCGCTTTTTCCTTTTTCTGTTTTCCTTTTTTTTTTCCTTTTTCCTTTTTACTTTTTTTTTTCCTTTTTCCTTTTTTCCTTTTAACCTCTTTCCCAGCACTTTGAACACCCCACTTTTCACTGATCTAGGTGATCAGACACCCCTCACTTTCCTGGTGAGAATATACTCTGCTGAAAGAGCTCACGGGAAGGAAATGCTTCCTGACACACCTCCTAAATCCTCCTTCACTTCATTTTCCTCCAGTGCTTCCAGACGATGCTGATTAACCTCTCTTACTGCAGAGGACAGCAAATAGCAAGAGCTTGGAGGTATAAGGACAAGCTGGGCAGAGTTTCCTATAAATACAGTCAGATTGTCCTCTTTAATCTAAATAATTTTAGTTCTGTTGCCTTCGACTGGTCTCCACCGACTCGCACCAGCTAATGATCTGGCCCATTGATTTTAAATTCCCTTCTACATCCTTTTAATTCAAATCACAGTCACCCGTGCCAGCCTGAGCCTTGTGAATCCCAGCAAAGGGCCGTCGGCTAAATAGATACTCCAGCTATTATCATGGGGATGGGAATGCTTCTGCATTTATTTATTTCTTTATTGCTGAACGGGCTGGGTTGGGGAGGGGGGAGGGAGGAATTAGGAAATGAGGGGATGCACACAAATAGCCTACAAACCCCTGGTAGCACTTCTATCTTTCTAGGAGGCCACGTGAGGGCTCAACATATTCCTATTTTCTGCTTCAGTGAGATGACTTTCATCTTGTGGATGCAACACGAGTCCCAGCTGGCAGCTCAGCTAACCATTGGTAGCCTCATTAAACCTCCTTGGCGTTCAGTTGGGGTGATGCTCCCCAGAGGCCTCCTTAACATTTTCCAAAGGGACAGAAGATCAGCACTCAGAGCTGCAGCTGGAGCCCTGGTACCAGGCGGAGAGCCAAGAGCAGGTCGCTTGTTGCACCAGGCAGGATGCTCTGCAGACCTCAGCCTGGAAGGCAAGGAGGCACACAACATCTCTTTGAATTGCCACTTCCTTGGAGACATCCTCCAAATTCTGTCATCTGGGCAAGGAAGAGTTTTCTGAGTTTTCTGCTTCTGTGTTTTCCCCTTTACGACCTTCATCCATCCAGGTTTGCATCGTGGTGAGCCCTCGAAGCTACAGCTGGGTTGTGGCAGAGGTTGTGCTCATCCTGACTGAGGATATATATCCTGGGAAACGTGCCATTTCAGTGCTCTTCCAGCAAAGCCATTTAATCTGGTAAAAATACTCACAGGCTCCACCCTAAATCATAGGATTAGTGATGGCCATGTTGGATGAGGTGCTCCAGCTTTTGTTATGCTCTAGGTGAGGTGGTTTTATCTGGTGGTCCCTTTCCAAACAGCTGGAAAAGTAAATGGAAGGGGAAAAGACATGATTTTAAAATAAAGCCCAGAGCAAGAGTGATTTGAGATTGGTTCTGTCTCAGTGGGCTGACACCAAGTCCACAAACAGCCGTTGAGATGCCCACTGGTATTGGGTATGACACCAAGAGGTCAGAGGGGGTGGTTGGGAGAGGTGGTGGCTGGAGAGCATCTTCCTCCTGATACCCTCAGAAGCCTTTGAAACAGCAAAACCTTTAAGCACCGTGCTGGTGCTGTAGCAACTTCAAGGCCAGAAGACATCACCGAGCATTTCATTTGACCACTTACTTATTTGTTATTGAATTTAGCTGGTTAGCAGCATATTGAGAGCATTAAGTCGACTGTGACTGCCTCTTTGAGGAGGGAATTCAGTCTTGATTTGAAAGCCTTCAGCAGCAGAGAGCTGCAGTGCTTTCCATGGCACTTGGTTCAAACGGTCCATCACTCTGTTCAAAATTATTTCTATTTGAATATGTCAGGATTCCACTTCCAGTCATAAATACACCTTTCTCCACAAGATTAAAGATGGCTTTGCTAACCACAATTTTCTCCCTCTGAAGGTACTTCCACACCTTAATCAAATCAGTCACCTCTCCATCTTCTTTTTTTTTTGATCAGCTAAGCAGATTGGATTGTGGAAAGTCTCAATGCAAAGCACTTTCTCCAGCTCTCAAGTCATTTTTCTTGGACTTTTTTTTTTTAGACTCTCTTCAGACCTTTCCTCAACCTCCTTTTCAAAATCTACAGCAGACAACCAGCTGGTCCTCACATCTCAGTCTCACCGGAGGAAAACATTTCTTCTTTCCTAACTACAACTCCCTTCTTGTTTTCTCCAGGGCCTCTGTTGATCTCTTAGCACCACGGTGGGAATTGCTGGGGAGCTGCTTGCTTTCCAAGACCCCTTCACCTTCTTCCCTAACACGGTCTGCATTCCTCAAGTCCCTATGGGTAACTTTGCAACTGTCTGTTTAAAATCCTTCCGATCCCTGTCGTGACCCAGGATAGATTTACTTGGAGTAAAAGCTCATGTTGAGCAGAGCAGGGCTCACTACACGTTTCTGCAGCTCTCTCCTCAGCCAACGTTTTAAGTGCATTACAATGCCCTAACAATTTTTAAGCAAAGACATTCCTTTCTTAATATCTTCCTTGTTAAATTGTTGCTACTCATATTCACAAAATACAAATAATTCTTTTCATATTATTCTAAAAAATGAGAAAGGAAGGTGAGAACATCTTCAGGGATGGGGAACGTGTCATCACTTTCTTCTCCTCAATGAGCTCAATATCATTGCTGAGATCCCTCATGCTTTTAACACATTCTACATTTCTCAAAGCCTGGGACTTTCCTAAATGCTTTTATTTTTTCTAACCAACTATCTAAATTTCAGAGCTTCTCATTTCCACTAATTACCATCTTCCTAGTTCTGTTTTTCCTCTGTTGTTTGGTTTTGTTTTTTTTGGTGGTTTTTTTTTTTTGATTTCTAATTGTTGCCTTCATTTCACTGCTGGGCCAAAATGGGATTTTGGGCTGTGCTGTCCTTTATCTCAACCTGCAAATAGGAGTTTGACATGGAAGTGTGACTTGTATCAATGCTCCGTTGTGCTGGAAATGATGTAAAGACAGAATGACAAATCAGTCCTTGCAACAGCACTCGAGCTGATTATCAAGCAAGAGAGAAGAGTGGGTAGAGGCAGATGGGGCTGCACAAGAAAACACTCAGGCAAATAATCCCAATTGCACCTAGCTGCAAAATCTCCCCTGCAGCCAAATTTGCCCATCTTCATGTCTTTGTGGTTTGCTCGTGGAGGGAAAGCAAGCTCCATCACCTGTGATGCCATCATCTTCCTCACATTTCACTTCTGAAGAGCTCACTGTTGAAGGAAGAGGGTTAGTTTAACGTCCAAAGGCTATTTTTTGGGAGCTTGAATAGGAACGACCATGTTCCAAGAGGTTTCCTTGCCCTCTGCTGTAATCAAAAGATCTTCCAGGGACGGAACAAATCCAAGAGAAAAATGACCTGGGAGAACTTTGCTGCCACGTTGCTCCTGCCAAACAAGCTGGGTTGATCCAGCCACCACAGGGAGGGAGCAAAGCAAAAAATCCACCAGCAAGGGTATGAAAAAATGGAATAATTTGATGTTTCTAGCTGATGGCACTATGGCCAATACGAATGGTCCAGAACTGGTCCAGGAAATTATGTTGAGAACTGCCTCTGATTAAAAGCTCATGGCTAAAAGTGCATCATGGTCTTTGAATAACAAGTAGGAACTGTAATTTGCACAGGTTTTGCTCTGTAGCAGCTACTTCTGAGCCTCTCTTCGTGCCTGTAGGAAAAACTCTGCACAAACCACTTTTGGGACCTCCAGTAGCTTTTGAGATATTTCTGGGTCCAAGCTGAGGTGACTCCTGGCACCTGGAACACCCTGAAAAATGCTTTTTATTGATCCAACGTCCCCCTTCTGTGCCCAGCTGAGCTTCTCGAGCTCAGAAAAATAGGATTTTAGAGCAGGTGTGTCAGGAAGGAAGTTTAATTCATAGGCCTCTCTTCTTTTTTTTTGCACCCTTTCCCCTCAAATGGGAATTCAGAACTTTGTGTGGGTGGAAAAAAAAGGATCAGAAGATATTTGTGTTTTCTACTTGCTTTGCTGGGAAGCTCTGCTGAGGAAGAGCTCCCTGGGCAGAGCTTGGCAGCTTCTTTCTGACCATAGCTTGTGTTTGTTGGTGTTGCCAGAACTGAATTCTCATTTTAGGGGTTCAAACAAACTCCCAGATCTCACCTGATCCAAAGGCTTGAGGTTTCATTTGGCTTCATGAGAAAGCTACTGAAAACCAAGAGATCCTCCAGATTTTGGCACAGGACTGTCCCAGGGTTGCTTCTGGACCAAGGTACATGAAATTGAGTTGAGGTTCACAGAGTTTCTACCTCCCTTTGGTCATGAAAGGCAATCCCAGGGATTTCTGTGAGACAGAAAAATAGATCAATCGACCACCTAATTAATCAGTGAATGATTGACAGCCTGCCTTGCCCTGGGCGCATAGCAGAGACAAAACCCTTGAGTCACTAAACAGCAATTTTGTTGAAATTAGGGTTCATTTGTGAACATTTTCCTTTTAGTGCTTCTGTTCCAGGGCATAGACCAGAAAGAGGTGCTGTGCAAATAAACACGAACGTTGGCTATCCAGAGAGACTGTCAAACAGCCAGATTAAGAGCAAGGAAAATGGGCACACAGTGTTCAGTCGTAAAACCACTGGAAAAAAAAAGATGCTCAACAATGAAGTGGAATTAAATGAAATTCTAGCCACTCAGAATACATTATCCCTGCAGCATGTCCATGAAATCACTCTCTGAATTGCGGGGTAATTTGCTCTTAGCCTATGAAGCCTTTCTGGGTGTTTTTTTTTCCCCCTTTCTTTTATTCCCCCCTCTTTTAATTTTTTTTTTTATTATTATTATTTCTTATATAGCAATCATTTGGGAACACGTTTCTCACTCTTTTGGCTCCTGAAGGAAATATTCGACAAGGGAACAATAGTGATGTGTCATCGTGACGTTATGGGTCACTCATTCAGCAGCAATAATGTGCCCACTTCCCAATTGCTTCGCCTGTCTGCACTAAGCTGCTTCTGGAAGGGCTTTCATGTTCTTTAACTCTTTGCTGGATTATTGGCTCCTCGTTCCAGCAACCACAAATCTGCCTTTGCAGAGGAGCAAGCTGCACAGATCGTCCTGGCAAGGGTCCATGTGGAATATTTCTCTTAACGTCCTCAGCAGCCCTGATGGGGCGAGAGGAAGGGGCCGAGAGT
>NW_008623788.1:34721-40463 GCF_000691845.1 Merops nubicus
AGAAGGTCTCCCCTGAGCCTCCTTTGCTCCAGGCTCAGCACCCCCAGCTCCCTCAGCTGCTCCTCCCCACACTTGGGCTCTAGACCCTTCACCACCTTCACTGCTTTTTGGTCTTTCTTGTAGTGAAGGGCCCAAAATTAAACCCAGGATCTAAGATGCAGCCTAACCAGTGCTGAGTAATAAAGCTGTAGAAGGTCTTTTGCTGGTGCAGAAGTTAAAGCTAGCTTGTCCCAAAGCACTGATGGACAAATTCATTGCCCTAAAGACTTTCTGTGCTATAGATCCTGGGTATGATGAGCTTCATCACCACCTGGCCAAAATACATGGTTGCCTGTGTCTGCTGAGAGCCTTGTGGAGGGTCTGGAAAGGATTGGATCATAAGGAGTGAGTGCTGATGGAGCTCCTGGGGGTGTGACAGTGAAGTTGTGCTCCTTGTCCTGCAGTTCAGGGGTGGACTATGGGGTTCAGGTCCATGGACACAACCTACCCAGGAGCAGCATCTGGTTTGGGACTGACAGTAACTTTTAAATCACATGAGGAATTTTAACCAGAGTGTGTGCCTTCAATATAGTAAGCTGTGAATACATTAAACCCCTTTGGACTTAATGAGGTAGCTGGGCAGCAGGAAGGGTTTTTATTATTGAAAATCATAGGATCACCTAAAAAAACCCCTATTGGACAGCAGAGAACCTACTCGAGCTCCATGAATTCCTCCATTCCTCTCCACAACTACTTCTTCACATAATTAAAAGCCCTGAGACAAAGACTCACCCTGGGCTCACGTTTCCCATTGCCATTTCAACCCCTGGAGAAGAGGGTTGAAGAGCTGTTGGATTTGAATAGCAGAGAGGCTACGTTCACTTTGCTGCCATGAAGAGGATGACATAGATGAGCCTCAAGCTCCACGAGTTTTGTTTGGGGGCTTTTTATTGAGAAAAAAAAAACAAAAAAGAGAGACAATCTGTTCCTTTCACAGATGCTCTTCAGAAAGAGTACAGGTGTGCACAGAAATAAATCTGCTTTATTTGCTATGTAATAAAGTCAGATAAAAAAAAAGGGTTTGGAAAGTTTTCCTGTTTTATTTCTTTTTTTTTTGGTGGAAAGAGCTTTTCAATCAGATCAAAGGAAATTCAAGGCATTCAGCAGTGTTGACAACAAATCCAGAATTTGGTCAAAAATCAGATAAACAGAAGAGAAAAGCCTCTTACTTAGGGGGAAAAAAAAAGGGTTGAAAGATATTTTTAACAATGTATTTGTATTCCAAAGTTCCTTTTACTAATTGAGTCTTCAGCCCCACAAAGACTCATAAATGCATTTAACTCACAGTATTATGGATACCTTCATGGACTTGAGCCTTCTTTCTTATGCTGAGATGTCAGGATCTGGACACACACACAAAAAATTGAGTTAAAAACAAATTCTCCACGCTATTCATCTTCCCTTTCACAAGGTTTTAATCTTCCTGGGTGTCCTTGTGTCTGATTTCAATGACATTTATGCTGCTCTGTCTCTCCACGCATCTAGGTTGTCAATCCCAACTAAATTTGCTGGTGTCTGCTTCTGGAAAAAAAAAAACCTATACAGACATCAAAAATTGATCCAGCAAAAGTCAATAAAAATGGGTGTATCAGCAAAGCATCACGAGATCATCCAGAAACGTGTTTATTCCTTCATAGCTGCCCTAGCTGGGTTCAGATGACCAGTCAAGTCAACAACACGATACCTGCATGAGTCTGGTGTCGTTCAGTAGTGAAATAAGAAGCTAGGGATGGGATTTAGCCTGGGAAAGAGGAAATTGGAAAGGGATAACGAAGTCTGGAAGTCAAAATATGGGTGCTACATAAACTATAGAATGGATTAATTCCTTCCTGCCCTTTCCAGCACAGCTATGGGCCGTTTTAAGAAGCTAAAAGCAGATGGGTTCAAGGAAAAACAAGAACACACAAGCAATTATTTCTTTGCTGTTTTAAGAAGCTAAAAACAGATGGGTTCAGGGAAAAACAAGAAGAACACACAAGCAATTATTTCTTTGCACAACAAGAAGAAGAGCAGAGGAACTCTTTGCTGCAAGATGTTGTGGAAAATAAATGTTTCCACCTGTTCAAGGTGAGAGTGGGGAAGAATGAGCCACCAGCTGAAGGTTCATGAAAACTAAACCTAGTTCTGAAAGTCCTTCAGCCTTGAATGGTTAAAAGCTGGAAGATGCACGTGCTTGCACTTGGACTTTTCACTTGGCATCCACTTTTAGCCCCACTTTCAGATGGTTCTGGGCACATGGTTTGACCCAATAGGGTCTTTCTTACATGATCATTCATCTGATCTCACCTTAGCCCTCAGAAATTTTGGAATGGAAACTGAACTAGTCAGAAATGTTCTTTTTCTAGTCTGTGCAAGGTGCACATCTAAGCAGTGTGCAAGCACCATGGGGGAGGAACTAACTGCAGCCTAAAGCAGATGTCAGTCCCTGCTGGCTTGAAACAAGATGCTGATCCAGCAAGCATAACATCCTTCAACTAATTCATGGACAGTCAAGCCTTTGTAGCTGGAGATGTGTGAAAGTGTGTGTTAGAAATTATCCACTGGGACATGTCTCTACAATCAATAAAACAGGGCAAAGGAGCAATCGTTGATCCCAAATCTAAATGATGCAATGACTGATCTCCACCATGCCTCTAGAGCACACTTCTAAGGCACCAGAGCATCTAAAGCACTGGTGGTGCCCACACAACCCAACACTTCCACTGGCTCTCCTCTGGGGCCATGCTTCCCTAAGACTCTTGATACGTTCATGGACTATATCCTAGATCATGTGCAGGCCACCCTGCCACCCACTGGGAAGCAGTTGGATGGTGCTAAATATGATGACCTCAAGGTCCTTAACATGGCATAAGGGCAGGGGTGAAGGTTCAAAGCAAGTTGGGAGGATTGTGTAGGGCAGAGGGAGCCAATGTCTTCTTGTCTCTTTGCTTTACAAGCACATGGCCATATTACTACTAATAATACTGTATCAAAGAATACTTTGGGGTGGAAGAGATCTTAAACACTCTAGTTCCAACCCTCCTGCCACAGGCACGGACACCTCCCACTAGAGCAGGTCGCTCAAAGCCCCATCCAACCTGGTCTTGAACACCTCCAGTGATGGAGCATCCACAGCTTCCCTGGGCAACATGTTCCAGTGTCTCACCACCCTCATGGTGAAGAACTTCTTAATTTCTAATCTAAATCTCCCCTCTTCCAGTTTGAAGCCATTGCTCCTTGTCCTATCACTACAAGCCCTTGCAAACTGTCCCTTCCCATCTTTCTTGTAGGCCCCCTTCAGATACTGGAAGGCTGCAATAAGGTCTCCCTGGAGCCTTCTCTTCTCCAGGTTGAACGACCCCAACTCCCTCAGCCTGGCCTTACAGAAGAGGTGCTCCAGCCCTCAGATCATCTGTAGTGCAAAAAGCTTAACTCCTCTCAGGACCTCCTTGAGCTCAGCACTGACAGACACAGAAAAGGAGTCAGTGTCTTCTTCTAAGAGCTGCCATGCATCCCACAGGGGCAAGCAAGACTGACTTCCCATCTCTAGGTGGAAGTGGTTCCATCAAGATACAAGGCAAAGAGAGACCAGTCCAATTGAAAGCTCATTTGCATGAACATATATATTTATTTGCAGTTGTCTCATTTCATGGACTTGGTTTGGCAGTTTAATTTAAAGCCATTGCCCCCACTTCTAGACCATGATGTGGCCCAAAACAGGCTGAAATATTTCTGTGTCAGTTGGTTGTCTTTCACAAGAGAATATGAGAAGAAGGGACTTCCATAGTGGTGTTACATGGGAAACAAGATCTGGATTACATCCTGCTGCTTCCTAACCTTCCTTGAGATGAACTCTTCAGTACCACTACCACCAGAAACAGACCATGGTCTTTCCTCAAGTCATCTTTATATCATGGTCTATCACTGAGGCTGGGACCTCAAAAAAGTGCACACACCATCAGAAGCTCCAGGTCATTCCCTGTCATGGTCCTCAGAGCTTTCCAGTGAAAGTTGATCTTCCTTGATTTCAGAGAAAATTGATGATAATTTGGTGATTATTCCCTTTCCATGGAGTTCTGACTAGGTAAAAAACCAAAGATTGGTTGTTCAAAGTTCACTTTCACTTCAGGATTCATTTGGCAGCAAAACCCCAGAACTGGCAGGAACATTGATGATAAAATGTTTCACAAAGAAAAAAGGTCTTTTCAAGCAAAACATGTTGTTTCCTGGGAAAATATTTCTGATCATTTCTTTACCAGAAGGAAATAAACAAATCATCCAACCAGAAATCCCTTTTTCTTCAAGCCAAGATGATTTCTTCCATTTAATGTCACGATTACCTAGTGAAGAAAGGAAAGAGCAGTGTGGGAGGGTGGGAAGGAGAGAAAGGTCGTAGGAAAATGAAAAAAATAAAACCATTTTTGTGTATAGTTGTGAAGACAAGTGTGAAAAAAAAACATTAAGGAGTTGTGTGTGTAACAAGACTATTTCATTCATACCTTCTCTCTGACTCAAACCATGAGTTGGGTGTCTAATGCTGCCAACATCCAACCCCTTCTACTCCTAGGAATGCAAAGAAGTGATCTGAGGACTTTTGGGCCCATAAAGGCATGTCCTGTCTTCTCCTTATGAAAAAATAAAGCCATTTTTCTATATAGTTGTGAAGAGAAGTGTGAGAAAACCCATTAGGGGGTTGTGTGTGTAACAAGACTATTTCATTCATACCTTCTCTCTGACTCAAACCATGAGTTGGGTGTCTAATGCTGCCAACATCCAACCCCTTCTACTCCTAGGAATGCAAAGAAGTGATTTGAGGACTTTGGAGCCCATAAATGCATGTCCTGTCTTCTCCTTGACCACCTAGCCACGAAGCTCTGAGCCTCACCATCTTAGGTGTGTTCTTTGGGTTGTGCTTCAGGCAGCTCAATTCCTCCTCCCCTCCCCTCTGCAAACTCCCTTTCCTCTCCCAGGGAGGATTTAAGGCAGAAATAACAGTGGTAGGTCAGGATGACGTTTTAATGTGTTTTTTATAGGGCATCATGACTCACTGACTCGGGGAAGAACTTTGCAGCTTGCTATGAAATTGCCAGCTTTGATCAATCCTGCTGGTGGCTTCTCTAGGAATTTTATGGAGGGTGACATAGATCTGTGTGTGAGTGCACATATAGAGGGGGTACTGTGTTTATTTTTTGTTTCTGGGAGAACCCGTTAAAAAGAAAAACTAAAATCCTGTCAAAATAGTGAAAGTGGCACAAGACTCTATCAGGTCAGAAGAAAAGAGCTGTGATGAATAACCCTGGCAGGAACACATCCACGCTGAGTCTTTGCTGGGATTTAGCAGGGTCATCATCTTTGTTTTGCTTCTTTGTGAGCTGGATGCAGTCACCACCTCCTATGACTCTCAAATTCTTGGCCTGGTGGTTTCTAAGCTTTGTGAATCTTCACGTCATGGATGAATGGGTTATAGATCAACCTTCAGCTGCTGGTGCACAAGAACAAAGTTTTTTCCATGTTGTTTTGGGTTTGGCTGCCACAGAAGGAAGTCTGAGGTCTCTGAGGATCCAGAGAGCTTGGTTACTGCTGGTGTAGGGAGCCTAAAAATTCCAGGAGAGATACAGGCACACCGTCCATGTGTCTCAGTAGAGAAAACCCAACAACCTTATACTTCCACCTTCATCTTTCCCTCAAGGGAAAGTAGAGACCCTGGAGATGGTATCACTAAAC